>NW_024395977.1:29665865-29827348 GCF_016617805.1 Bactrocera tryoni
GCAATTTTTTAGGAATTCCATTATATACGACAAAATCTAGCAAGTCAGGAGTTTTACAAGGATCAGAAGGCCGATATGTCGGGTTTCCTGTGGACAGTGTTGAAAATTTTTTATTGCTAATACACTTATGCAACTCTTTGCCTTTTGGGTTGGTTAGCTTGGAACCCCACCATGGATGCTTAGCGTTAAAGTCACCATCTACTAAGAATCTTGGTCCCAACGACCCAAAGAAAGCATCAAATTCATGAGCCCTTACGTTATGGCGAGGGGGTAGATATATTGAGGATACAAGCACCTCGGAAGAGTCACATTTTATTTTTATACATGCTGCCTGAATATAATCTTTTGTGATGGGCTCTTCAACAGTATACTTCATATTTGCCTTAACCAAAATAGCAGATCCTGCATGAGCTCTGTCGTTTGGATGGTTTGCGCTTATCAAATCATAACCTCTTATCTTGAAAAAAGATTTCGATGTGAAGTGGGTCTCAGAAATTAAAAATATGTCAATGGACATGGTCTTAAGAAATTGTTCTACTTCTAGTACATGATTTGAAAGGCCGTTGGCATTCCATATAGCTAGTTTTAAATTTAAGGACATAATGTGGCTATAATTAATCTCATCATTTGCATCATAGTGTTCATTAATTCGCTTTGTTTGTTAATCATTTGTTCTATCTTAGTTATTAGAGAATTTTCTTTGGCTAAGTTAATGCTAATATTATCACTAACGCTATTTATATTATTGTTGTTATTAATGAACTGAGACCGGGTAACATCTGCATATGACAAATTTGTGTTGTCTTAAACTTGAGTTTCCCGTTCCCTATTATTTTTAAGATTATTTCTTTTAATTAATTTTTGGTATACCAGGCATCCTCTGTAATTCGCTGTGTGTATCTGTTCACAATGGACACATTTCGGTGGGGTCTCTTTCTGTTTTGAGCATTCTGCTGTCGGATGACCTAGGGCGCATTTAACACATCTATAGGCCTTTTTGCAGTAATTTTGTGTATGACCATACTCTTGGCATCTGTAGCACTGAACCAAGTCATTTGTCTTTCTTACAGGCTCAATCGTAACAACCGCGTTGCACAAATGTTCAATTCCATATATTTCCTTCTTATTAGTGTCGGGGTCCAAGTCTACCAAAAACATATTCAATGGTCTCTTGTCAATGCTGCTTGTAGAATTCCTAACACTTCTGACGCTATGACCAAGAATTATAAGCTCAGCTTTTATTGATGAAATGTCAGTGGAGTGATGAAGCCCTTTAATGACAATTTTTCACTGTATTGAATTATTTATTATATATAACGAAAATAACGTATGATCCAAAAATTTGAAATTGAGTGTTTCATTGATTTCGATCCACCACTTCAAGTTACATATATATGAGAACATATATCCAACATTTTAAGGTTCTGCCATCTGATATAATTCAGTTTTAACCAATCTTTAAATTTAATTTCACTAGTCTTATATATCGTCAGCTGAAATTCAAAATAACGTATCATCAAAAAATTCGAAGTTGAGTGTTAATTGATTACGCTTCACCACTTCAAATAGTATTATTAAAAAAATTATGTTCAACATTTTCAGGTTCTGCACTCAGATATAAACCAGTTTTAACCGATATTAAATTTTTTTCACTCATGTTCTATTTTATTTCATTTATGCCACTTTAAATTTCCGAAAATGTTGTTACGTTTTTTTGCATTTCAGGTGACGATATACAAATAAAAAGTTATTTTGGTATGTCCAACGTACATATGTATATTAAATATATAAATAAGAAAATAAAATCAAATATTCTACTTACACGGGCATTTCTCGCTCCCCAGGAAATTTGTGTAGCCGTAACGAGCCTTTACACCCTAATATACATTTGCGAGGCATTTTCCTTCTGTAAAAAAGTTTCAATTATTAATTGGCTATAATTTAACTTATAGCATACTAACCTGTCGATCGATGGTAACAGGAACAGGATAGGATTGATCTGTGAAAATAATAATAAAGTAATAATTATATTCAAAACTTAAATAACTTACTTTTAAAATGACCGTCCAGAATCGGGGGCGCCACGCTATTGGTGCGAGTCTGTCAGTCCTGTTTCTGTGCCCACTGCCGGCCGTGCCGTGTGTTGTGCTATAGGCCAGTCAGCCACAATCTGTGTTCATCTGTGATCCAGGTGACAAAACGCAGGTTTTTTTCAATAACATATGATGCAATGATGTAAAATTGTGCAAATTGTAGATTTTGTTTTCCATAGACAATGAGGACTATCGGAAGGTGCTTTCTGATTTTCGGTATAACTTCCGGTTTAGCCGGAAATACTTTTGGAATAAACATTCATTCCCCTCAAGAATAATATACAATGTGCATAAATTCCAAGAAAACAGTATTTGAAAATTGTATCCTAATCTAGCAATATCAACTACACATCAAGGTTCCTATTTATAATATCCATGGAAACTTGCCATTAGTCGTTTTACGTTATTGTATAGGATAATTAGTTCCTATTCCAAAATCAAGGAAAAAATATGTAGGTGCCATTTGAAAAACAAAAATTGGTAGTATTTCCGGTCAAAGCGCAACTCACTCAGGTCGAGCACAAATGACTAGTGACGGAGAGATTGCAAAATGTAAATGCAATAATAAAAGGATTGCTGTCACAATTAACCATATACCGAGAGACTTTCTTCACAACAATTTTGCAATCATCAATTGTGACAGCTGAACAATTGCAAGTAACACCAGATTTCCAAGATACTCGAAAACGACCAAAGAAAATGATGCCGGGAGAAAAAGCGAAAGATGAATCTCCATCTATAAGTGCCCAAACTCATTTCAAAGCAGGATTGATCCAAGTTCTTGATCTTATGATTGCCCAAATGAATACCCGGTTCATCGCTTTAAATGAAGTTGCCGATGATTTCGCATTTTTGAGCGGTCAAGCAATTGTGAACACCAGTGTTACTCAACTAACCAAAATAGCGGCAGATCTCGCTATCAAATATCCTGATGACTTGGATCCGCATGAATTTTCATCAGAAATTGAGAGTTTCAAATTTCAAGCAACGACGCTGATGAGTGAAGCCACAGACATGAACCATTTGAATGTATTAGAAAAAATATTCGATCTATCGCTCGAGGATCTATATCCGAACATAACAACAGCACTGAGAATATTCTTATGCATGCCTGTTACGACGGCTACTTGCGAGCGTTCTTTTAGTAAGCTAAAACTCATCAAATCTTATCTTCGTTCCTCTTTAGGCCAGGAACGGTTGGCGAATATTTCTATTTTGTCGATTGAGAAGGATACTACAACACGTCTCAATTTCGATAAAATAATTGATTTATTTGCAGAGGCGAAATCCAGAAAAGTATTATTCTGAACGATATAAGCGACCCTTGTATAAATTATTATTGAAAATAAGATGTACGTTCTTTCACTTGTAAATATATGATTTTTGATTTGGGCAACATCGGTTTCCATTATACTATATGGTAAGGGCGCAAGCAAGGCAAGGTTGTTGCCACAGGCGCTGAAGCAGCTAGTTCCGCTCTGTTTGTGATTACAAAAATTTATACTTAAATATAGGAAACATGGCTATTATAATTTTCTGTTGATTTATCTTACAATAAAAATTGTGTTTTACTGTTCAGACGAATTATTATAGTATGTAATATCAAACTTTTCTACAATAGTTATATCTTATGGTCCACTCATTATAAAATATAATTTCCAATTTGTCCATGAATAAGTTAACTAAAACGCTTAAAAATATATAGCATATTTATCTATATCATGAAGGTATAATTAATTTTTTGATAACAGCTATAAACATCACTCTACAACAAAAATTTAAAATAGTATTTATAAATGAACAAATAAAGTACTATAAATTTATAATTTAATATTATAGTATTCTCGCCACCCTTATTCACCAGAGCTGGCCATGGTAGGTTAAGGACTTTTTTCTATTGTGAATGGGACTTTCCCTACTCCTCCATACCATAGAGCCAGCAACGAATTAACATCACGCAAGACTATAGCGCAAAACCAAATATGACCTGCGAGAAATATTTTATGATACTAAATATTGAATTCTGGCAAAATTTGGATGATTCATTCTACCCTGAATTGAAAAAAAAAATAATTAAAATGTTTATCATTTTTTCCCTCTACTTATATACTTATGTATGTGAACAAATTTTTTAAGATTTAAAATTTATTTGTTCCAAACAACGCAATACAATTTCTTCAACCCATTTAAAAAATATAATTTTAATAAGAAATTGTGATAAAAAGATTGATATAGACAAATGTATTAAAGATATAACATTAAACAATTAGTTTAAGCTATATTCATATTATATATATAAATTATTCCCTTCATTTCGAGAAACTGCAGAACTTCTTATTTATCTGTTTATTATTTGCTCTGAGATTTGAATAATCGTTTATTTATACATAGCTTTTTGTTTTATTGAATCTTACAGCCCTATTCTCATGCCCTCACAAAAGTCACCAACCTCACTACAGTGATGTTTCTCACTATAGTGAGAGTTACCTTATTCTGGCGAAAATTCAAAAGCTCAAATGCTCACTATTATCACAAATATCTGTGACGTGTAAAAGCAGCCATCATAATACAAAACATCTGTGTTTGTTTTGTTTTACATCAATATTTGACACTTTTTAAAAAATATTTGAGTGTTATAACTAGCATGGAGGAACTGTTCTTTGTGTATGCGGCAATTGTTGAGGAGGGGGAATCGGGGGGTAGGAGGAAAATGTTGAAGGGTTTACGAGACAAAAGCGATCCTTTTACTATGCAAGACACAACAATTATAAATAGATTTCGATTCCCAAAATCGCTATGTAAAGTACTTATAGGTGAATTGGTGCCGCATGATGTGCAGAAGTCGAGTATATCTTTTGATCTGCGTTTCCTGGCGTGTTTGTATTTTTACGGGCATGGCTCTTACCAAAAATTCGTTGGTAATAGTTATATGCTCTCTATGAGCCAGTCCTCTGTGTCTAGAGCTCTGCACTTTATTTCGAAATTAATTATGGATGTTAAGGGCAGTGAAATTTATTTCCCTTCAAGCGCGCAGGATGTTTCAGATACAAAGAAGGGGTATGTTAAATAAATAAATATAAATAAATAAATAAATTTTCTCTTAAAGATTTTGCACGAAATTTGGGATCAAGGGCACAATCGGCGCAATCGATTGTACCCATATTGGGATTGTTTCACCCTCAAGCACAGACGCATACATATCTTTATTATCCATTTATGTTTTTGATGGTTTATTTTTATTAAAACAGCTGTTTGACAGCAAAAAGCTTTTTACCTCACGTGGTGACTTTTTTAACCTTTTTTCTTATGAGGTTTGAGCAAGAATAGCCTCACAAAATGTGCCTCACAAGAAATCTCTCAAATTTTTCCTCTCAACTCAGTTGAGAGTTTTTTTCATAGGGCTGTTAATATATAAAAATCCAGTGTCCGTGTGTATGTTTTGAATGAACTCAAAAACGAGTCAACTGATATTCATGAAAGTTGCCATATACATGCAATTTGGTCCACCTTACAGCTGAATTTAACATATGTACGTGTGTATGCACATGCAGTGATTCAAATTCTTGCTCTTATATATTCCAATACGCTTTAAAACAATCTTATTCAAATCTGCACACCATCTTATTTCTTTCATTCATTTACACCGTATTTAAACAAGCAACGCACCTTACTACCAAACAAATGCAACTAATGTATTAATAAATGTTGTGTCCTGCATACTAAAAGGATCGCTTTTGTCTCGCAAACACTTTCCTCCTACCGCCCGATTCCTCCTCCTCAACAATTGCCGCATATACAAATAATAGTTTCTCCATGCTAATTATAACGCTCAATTCTCAATTTTTTAAAAAATGTAAAATATTGATTTAAAACAAAACAAAACAGATGTTTTCTATTATGATGGCTGCTTTCACACGTCACAGATATTTGTGATAATAGTGAGCAGTTGAGCTTTTGAATTTTCGCCAGAATAAGGTAACCACTATATCACTATAGTTAGAAACATCACTGTAGTGAGGTTGGTAACTTTTGTGAGGGCATGAGAATAGGGCTGTTAGATGATAGGATAGCTTACATCTCAATTTAAGCGCTGAGCACATAGAGCGCGACAGACTTCAAGCTACATCTGTCAAATATTAAAATACACCCGTTCTTATGGACAGTGTTATTTTGACAGCTGCACGACTACACGACTACAGGCCGACAGTTGTCGTTCTCGCTAACTTCAATATCCTCCTATATTTGCCAACGACAGTACGACGACAGTAGAATGGTAGATAGAGAGATGAGGTAGAGTGGTGATGCCACTAATATGTAAAATGTAAAATTATTCACAGCTCTAACAAACTTGAAGTTATTTTACAAATAAAAGCATAAAATAGCTATATTATAGCTATATTATATCATTAGTAATAACAATTGATAATTTAAAGCAAAAATATTTACCTATTTACTTATTTTTTGCATAAAAAATTTCACTTTGAACAAAATATTAAAATTTCATTGAAGTGAAAGGAATTAGTATGGCCACAACGATCTTTTAATTCGCTGAACTATGTCGATGTCGTCGTATATCTCGTACAGCTCATCGTTCCATCGAATGCGGTGTTCGCCGTGGCTAACGCGCAAAGGACCATAAATCTTTCGCAGAACTTTTCTCTCGAAAACTCGCAACGTCGACTCATCCGTTGTTGACATCGTCCAAGACTCTGTACCATACAGCAGGACGGGAATTATGAGTGACTTATAGAGTTTGGTTTTTGTTTGTCGAGAGAGGACTTTGCTTCTCAATTGCCTACTCAGTCAGAAGTAGCACCTGTTGGCAAGAGTTATCCTGCGTTGGATTTCTAGGCTGACATTGTTGGTGGTGTTTACGTTGGTTCCAAGATAGACGAAATTATCTACGACTTCAAAGTTATGACTGTCAACAGTGACGTGAGTGCCAAGTCGCGAGTGCGACGACTGTTTGTTTGATGACAGGAGATATTTCGTCTTGCCCTCGTTCGCTGCCAGACCCATTTTCTGTGCTTCCTTGTCCAGCCTGGATCAAGCAGAACTAACGGCGCGGGTGTTGAGGCCGATGATATCAATATCATCTAACTTACAGTTACATAAATACAGCCAATTATATAATCTACAAAATCAGAGAACAGTGAAATTCATTCACATTAAATTAAATTAAAAGTTTATAATTTTCAGCTGTCACAAAAGCAACACTGACAATACCGACAACACTGAACGCTTACCAAAATTAAATACCAACAGCGCAGTGTTGTATGCGGCTGGTATGTAGTTTACTACAATACTCTAAGTGGATGCCATTCGATGGCCACAGGTGGTGTGAATGCAGGAATAACTATTTCTATTTAGGAGATGCATGTATGCATTTATTTATATCATATTTAATGAAAAACTATTTAATAATGACCTGGTTGTTGATGCTGTAAATTACTGCTTTCTCAACAAGTATCAACATGCAAAATTTAGCAACGACATGGTTATTTTCCAATTGGAAAAGTGTTATGCGCAGCTTATAAGCACATAAAGAGAAGGGTTACCAGCACAAATAAGTTTAATTAAATTGCAAATTATGAATGTAAACTTAAATTAAACGTAAAACAATGTAAGTTAAAAAAGCAATATATTTTAGCTGATTTATAAAAATACTGGTTTTGACTGTACTGTTTTACAATTATTTTTTTATTGCTCACTCATCATTGAAAAAACAAACAAAAAACATTAACGACTTTGCAACCCTTTGCGAACAGTTGGGTATTATTTCTCCAATTGGAAAACAACCCCCAACAAAAGCACCAACTACAACAATCTGAGACCTTTTCGTTTAACTAAAATTCTACAGGTGGTTTATTTGCTAACTGGTGCTGGAACACACAGGTGGAAATTCTCAATTATATTTAATTTTTGTAGAAATTTGTGAATTATATTAAAAAATAGTTTGTTGAAAAACGGTGCAAATACAATAATAAAAATTTTAGCAGCGAAAAATGTTGATGTTGATCTGATTAACTACCAGATACAACAATTATTACCAGGTGATTTAATGTCATTTAGGTCTATCGATGCTACTTTAGAAGAAACGAGACAGTGAATTTCCCAATTGAATTTTTAAATTCTTTAGACATATCAGGAATGCCACCACACAATCTACGATTGAAAATTGGATCACCAATTATTCTACTGCGTAATTTAAACCCTCCTAATACCACGTTCAGACCGACACTTAATCACACGATTTCGGCTGTTGAGTGGTTTATCCCACTAATCTTATAAATTTATCAAGATTTCGCCATACAAAAATGACAGTTCAAAATCACTTCATCGGAGTATTACATTATCACAGCTGATTTAGACACTACAAAAAGGAAAAAATGTAAACAAACAAATTTTTATTAGAGCAATGAATCTAATTTCTGCTGAAAATCTACTTCCCAAATGAAAAAATGCGTCCATTATTTCCATTATATGGAAAATATTTAAAAGAATACGGCTTTTATTACAAAATACTCTATGACAATGTTTTCTTTTGATAAATATTGAGCGATGTAAATTCTTGAATGGCAAAAACAGCTGTTTTTAATCTTTTCAACGGCAGTAAGAAGACTTTTGGGTTATCAAATGCTTAAATGTAATCTAATCTTTTAAATTTTCGGTCTGAACGTGGTATAAACTATGCAACGGCACACGTTTGGTGATCAAAAGAACGTTCTTGAAGCTACTATTCTTGAAGCAACTATTTTGACAGGAAAGTTTAAAGGAGAAATTGTTTTGTTACCACATATTCCGGTGATACCATCCGATTCTACCATTTAAAAGACTACAGTTTCCCATTCGTTTAGCTTTCGCGATGTCTATAAGTAAATCCCAAGGCCAAACAATGTCTATTTGCGGATTAGACTTGGAAAATCCATGTTTCTCCCAAGGGCAATTATACGTAGCGTGTTCACGAGTAGGAAGACCATCAAGTTTATTTGTATTAACAAAGGACCGATTGATCAAAAATATTGAACATCGAACATTAACTGTGATTTATTACAATTAAAGACATTTAGAGTATATATATCATATAAAAATATTTAAAGTATTTATTAAATATGTTATAAAAATGTTATGTTAATTTGTGTTAAATTTTGTCTTTCAAATCCTTTTTGAATCACTCAGCCACAGCAACGCGTGGCCGGGTCTGCTAGTATTTTCATATATTTTTGCTCCAACGTAGTGAAAACATATTTAATTTTCAAATTTTATTGAATAATAATTTATTTTATAATTTTGCTTAATTTTACTTCCAATTTCTCACTGGGCTACTTTTTTTTCGTGCTTACCAACCCAGTGACAGATCCTCTCATGCCGACCACTGCTCTAAATAACAATTCTATGACATAATAAACGATGTGCTAACACAAGTATTTCCGTACTGTACCGAACTTATGACTGACAACGAATTAATCTTTTCGGGTGTAGGCACGAAAGCCATATTAAACAGACTAGAAATATAGCATGCGCTTACCGCAAACAACCATACAACCTCAGTAAATACAGTAATAAACCTTTTCTTTGTTTACATACATATACTCACCTCTAGAAAATCTTAGGGTGTTGTGTTACACTTTTGTTTGCTACTTTCATGGTAATCAGGGTGTTGTGTTAGCATTTAAACTACATATAAATTTTAAATTTGATGACTGAGACTTTAAAAGATATTAAATAATGCAAGTGTTTACGTTATTTAAGTGATTATATTGAATTATATATATAACATATATATAATATAATTATATATATATTTACATATCTGTTCAATTTTATTGGGATATTAGTTGTTGTTTAATGTTAAATCAGTTGTTTTTTTTTTTTGTGCAATTTTTAAACACGCTTCAAGTATTTCCAAATTTTTGCATGCAGTAGGATACAATCCTGGGTGGTAATTTGTAATGGTAATTGGAAATTGAGTTTGAAAAGAAAGATATGTCGAAGTTTTTAATAAGAATATTAGTGTTAATAATAAAGTGTAAATTAAAAATTGTAAAATCTTTATTAATTATTAAATTATTTTGTGCAATATTTTTATTTATTTTTATTATTGCAAACCTCTGGGGTGGTGTGGAAAATGCAAAACTTAAATATTGAAAAATAAATTATCAAAAATAGTATACGGATGAGAATTAGAACGATGTATTAAAAATTCAGCTTCAAATGCCTAAATATCTTCTTTCTAAATTAAAATTATTGGTAATAATATTTCAAAAACTTCCGAATACAAACCGTTTTACGTTTTCTGTCTGTCAATTGAAAACAAATACATTCAGAAGAAAACTCACCACCGAGAAATCTAAAAACAGGGCTGCTTTTTATTATTAAGAACTCACTACATAAAGAATATCTGACTATCAGTAAATGATATTTTTATGGGCGAAACATGACACACTATGGCGTTTAAATCAAATATTAGTAAATATATGTCATTAATAAATAATTTCCTTTTATATTAAGCAACAATATTTATAATTTTTGTTATTTAATAGAATAAATTTGCTAAGTATTTACTGCCTCGATATATACAGCACTGCGTTGCTACCTCTGAAAATCCAAGATGGCACCCCTCAGAAAGCTACCACGAACGCTCAAGTTGAACGTTTGCACAGTACAATACTTGAAATATCCAGAGCCTTAGCAGCTGACACAGGCATTACTGCAGAAGAGCAAATATTTAACGCTATAAAAGAATATAACAGGACGATACATTCAGTAACGGACAAAATGTTCAAAACAATGATAACATTCATAGTGATAGGGATAATCCTAGCACTGTAACAACGGACATTAAAGGCAAAAAATATATACTGACAGAAACAGATCCTTCATATCTGTTTGAAAACGAAGACTATTTGTTCCATGTAACAAACCTTACAAAAATCCTATAACCCTATTACAAAATTAAAGAAATGCTCAAAAAAAATTACCCTGGTCGGTCCAACACCCGGGTGTATCATATTTTTTTCGCATAGAACACCTTTTCGCGTTGGCGGCCTTCGGCCGCGCTTCAAAAAAAATAACCCTGGTCGGTCCAACACCCTGGTGTTTCAGAATTTTTTTCGCATAGAACTCCTTTTTGCGTTGGCGGCCTTCGGCCGCGCTAAAAAAAAATAACCCTGGCCGGTCCAACACCGGCTACGCCATCCACAGTATTTTAGCATTGAACACCTTTTCGCGTTCACTTCATACATTTATTGCTAACTGGGTTTAATTTATTCCCTTTTGTTCGTGCTTTCTCGGTAATTTGACAGTTGAAATTAGGCAGTAATTTTGGTTTTTCGCATTATTGAACTCAATGCAGAAAAAGGTGTATTTTATTTAAAGATTTACAAAGAAATTAACAATCAAAAGTAATTAAAAACATTACTAGTGGTTTTTATAATTCATAAGTAATATATGTGCGTGAAAATGTATCCATAATTGGTTTGGTACAATGCACAACAGGTGAAAATACACTAGCATATATTGAGAAATTTGCAAAAAATAGCATTTTTTAAAGTGAATTTGTGGAAAAATTTGTGAACCGATTTTTATAAAATATGTTTTAAAATAAAGTTTGATAATTTAAGCATACATTCGTGTTTAAAATTTTCAATTCGGTTGTCTCGTTTAGGTACAGTGAGCCAAAATTAACCGGCGCGATACTAAACCCAACCCAAATTACATAAGCTAGTTATTCCATTCGAAGAACATCCTGTACGAAGTATATTAATTATTATTGTAACTCGCATAATAATAATATTAATCATTTACACTATTTTCAAATTGTATTCACTCTATGTTAAAATTCAATCTAACAAATTTAGACAACAAAACCAGATGCATTACGAAGCTTTACTAAGACATCACGGGCTGGAACAGGAGAGTTAAGTGGTGAACACATAGAGCGCGACAGACTGCAAACTACATCTGTCAAATATTAAAATATACACGTTCTTATGGGCAGTGTTATTTTGACAGCTGCACGACTACACGACTGCAGGCCGACAGTTGTCGTTCTCGCTAACTTCAATATCCTCCTATTTTTGCCAAAGACAGTAGGACGACAGTAGAGTTGACAGTAGAATGGAAGATAGAAAGAGGAGATAGAGTGGTGATGCCACTAATATGTAAAATGTAAAATTATTCACAGCTCTAACAAACTTGACGTTATTTTACAAATAAAAGCATAAAATAGCTATATTATAGCTATATTATATCATTAGTAATAACAATTGATAATTTAAATCAAAAATATTGACCTATTTACTTATTTTTTGCATAAAAATAAATTTCATTTCGAACAAAATATTAAAATTTCATTGAAGTGAAAGGAATTAGTATGGCCACAACGAAATTGTGTACATACAAAATGGACAACTGCGTTGTTTTGTGTGCATGCCGGCCATTGTGTTGTTGTTGCTTCTCAAAATGTACATGTAGTAAGATGCACAGCAACGTTTTCAGTTCACTGTCGTGCTGCTGCAGTCTGTCGCAGTGATTGTGTTCACCACTTTAATATACGTATCTATAACACTAACCATGACATCATGCTACACATTGCATAGCAACAACGCTCACCCAAAGGATGCAATCACGCAGTAACCACGTGTTTACGGGGCATCTCGACAGGATAAAATCTATGCCTTACTAACTGTCAAATCTATTGCTATTGCCATTGCCAAATCTGTATGTGGGCATTTGTTATCATAACATAATCATTTGCGCAAAGGCGTATGGTAGGTATGTTCGAGCTGATGTGGGGCATGCTTTGAGCTCTTTAAAAATTTGTTTTATCACATTGCGAAATGCCGTCGGGTAGGTAGCTGATGTAGCGCACGTTTTGAGCTCTTGAACTCCTTAACTCTTTTATGTGGAAAACAAAAAAAGGATAAAGATCCCTTTGTTTACAAATGTATTTCTGGAAACAAAAATAATAACAAAGAATAAAGATTCTTTTTTTACAAATGTATTTCTGGGAAAAATAAGAATTCATATTTTTGGACTACTATATAATAATTGTGGCATAAATTTTATGTACCAATTAAAATAATAAATTTAAAATGAGCAATGATATTATGATTTTTGCTAGTATAAGTTTATTAAATTTAAGATTTCGCTTATTCCCAACCCAATTTGCATAGTTTTTCTGTAAATTAACAATATTAAACTAAATATTAATTTTTTGAAAAAATGTTATTTTGAAAATGTACTTTATTTTTATAATATAACACAACCGTCTTAATACTCGCTCTTCTAATTTTCATATTACCGAAATGAAAATGCCGTCGGCATATGTGCAAATGGGCAAATGTTGCCTCTTCGAAAATTTCATAGAAATGAAAACAGCGCTGTCAAACTGTGGAGTCTCCACAGGCAATAGGCACGGCAATACAGTTAGTAAGAGAATTTATCCTGTCGAGATGCCCCGTTAGGTACAAAGTCCAAACAATATCACGCCATATGCCACTCAACAATAATCTATATGTAAAGTAAACATATAAATACTAGTGTATTAAGTAACACGCTTTTCTTTTATTGTATAAGCAGCCATAGAGCTCAGACGTACTGTTTAAGTATATTGAATAAAGGAACGTTCTGATACTAACATTTGTGTCAGTACAGAACTAAAAAATATAGTTTTTGATTAATTTGAATCTGGAAATATTAATTCCCGCTGGAGGACTCAATTTCTAAAGATAAAGGAAGTAACGCGAGCTTGGTTATAGGCCTCACATATCCTCCTTTTGATGTCTTCACTGCAACCACTCTTACTTTTCCATCATTGCTAGAATAAAGTTTCATTACTTGCGCAAATAACCAGTACGCTTTATTTACTCCCACTGTTTTGAGGAATTTGTATTTGAGGTCGAATCAACTGCTAGTTCTACGCGCGCAGTAAAGAGTCGCCCAATCAAAAGATGTGCAGGCGTAAGCGCATCAATTTCTCCTTCATTGCTAGGACACAGTGGTCGGGTATTCAGCAGTGCTTCTATGCGTTGCAAATGAATTTTCATCGATTTCCCTCCGACTTCCCACAACCGTGCAAAGTGTTAGGATGAGGGGCTACAAATCGCAAAAAAATTCCTTCTGAAGAGAAAATCTGCAATTTTACCGCTTTGTGGTTGTGTTGTTAAATATAAATATAACCTTACGCGGTAACTTGCTTATTTCAACTTTTATTAGGAAAGGGCTGTATAAATGTAACCTACTTTCATAAGTGATTGTTAGGACCTGTTATTTTAGTAGAATATAAGCTGTGTTCCTCCAAAGTCCATATGTGTTAAATGTCATCTCAGCAACCTTTTGTTTAGAATACAAAATTATTTGATGTTGTATGTGAAACGACATCGTAGAATTGGCAATTTCTCCAACTACATGAAGTAAGCCATTGTCGTCTAAGAAAGACGATAGCGATACTCTGCTCATACTCATAGTTGTGCGCTGTTCCTTTAAGGCCGCAATGTCTGTTGAGAAAGGTTCTTCTTGTGCTGCGTGAATTATGAATATAATAGAAGCAGAGGGTTCATTAGATGCCAATAATATATATTTTTTTGGTTTTCCGATAATCCTGACTACCTTGTAATCAATGTTGTTGTAGAGTATGTTACGCAAGACGTAAATGAATCACTGTTCGGATTCCATTTAAACCTAAAATATGTAACTCAACAGTACATGGGGATATCTCTCGAATATTTTCTGGGAAAGAAATTAAGAGTTTGTCACTGTTACTGTTCCATTTTCGCAAGCTCATACCTGCAATTTTAAGAAGAACCACTAGTTCGACAACGAATTTTCCATCGCCCGATCTCGTGTGCGTCAGCTAAAACGATTGTTTTGCTTTAAACTCATCAACTGTTAATTAAAGGATTATTCTCATGTAATCACTTTGAAAAATCGATTTTTTTTTATATTTTGACAGGTAAACCTATTGAAAACATGTTGTGAAAAATTCAGACCGAAATTCATAGTATTTGATAAGTTACAGCTCATAGTCGCCGACGTGTCGTAAGCGACTGTCTACCAGGCGCCATGACAAGTCTGCAGCTGCAGAAACTAAACGCATTTTTCTCGAATCATCATTTTCTGAAACTGTCATGGTCCTAAATAAAAAAGTATTCAACCGATTGCTTTAAAATTTACATATGTTTTTCTACTCATTTATAGATATCGTCCCTACCAGAATTGTTTCTTTTCGAAAATATTTTCATACTTTTTTAAAACGATTTTTAACGAAAAAAAACAAGATTTTTCGTGACTTTTTTTTTTGAAGTTCGACATTTTTTTTAATGAAATTGATTATATTTGGTAGGGACGATAGCCGCAGAACTACTGAATAATAATCCATTCGATTTTTTTATTTCAGACAACATGAACAGCCGCTATCACCATGACCAGGGAACTACTTTTTTTGCTGAGGACTACTTTGATTTATAAAAAAATGTATTAAAATGTAAAAAAAATTAAAAAAAAAATTTTTGTACATTTCAAAATACAAATAAAAATATATTAAAAAATTAAAATTTTGTTGTCGTATAAAAAAAAAATTCCTAAAAAGTGGTAAAATGTTCACATGAGAGTACCCCCTTAAGGTGAGCAATCGACCTATTAAGCCTCCAAAAACCGGTAGGTATCTATCGTATTAAGAAACCCCCTTACTCTTGTCGCAGTCAGCTTAATGGTTAAATCATCACTAATAACACTGGGGAACAATGTGAAACAAAATTTTTGTTGCTTTCGATTTTACAGCTGTTTTAGAGTAATTTAGGCATGTTAAATTCAAATCCGAAGTCAGTTTTCTTCTATCACGTCAAGTTTTTTTGCTACAGCTTATAGTAATGAGACCACTCCCTGCAGTGTGCTGCTTAGATCGTAAAACGGGGTACGCTCTTCTATAGACGGAAGTTTAATTTGTTTTATTTAGAATAAGTGAATATCGCTGTAGGATAATAGCAGCAGGCTCATACTTGTGACGACAATCGTCTAGACGGTAGTTGGGACATGTATGAAACAGAGACCTGCACGAGTCATTAAAAAAGTAACATGTTAGCAAGCGGCGAAGCCGATGCGGCGAGTACACGCTACGTAACGGTACTTTGGCATCGTGGGTATCGGCATCGCGGCATCGCCGATTACTAACATGTTATTCAATTAGTATTTTGCGCGAAGAAAAGAACTGACATTTTCGCATTAGCAAAGTTTTTGCTTTTGTGCTATTATTTAAATCTATATAATGGAAATTTTACAACGTATTAAAAGTGGTGTTTACAAAATTAGTGATGCATCGGGTTCAAGTGACATCTGGAAGTTTTACAATAAAATTGTGAATACCAAGACGGGGGAGAATGTACCCTATGTTATATGTTCAAATTGTGAAAAAACATTCAAATTTGCTAAAGGGGCTAGATCTTCAAATTTGAAAAAGCACACATGCTACAAACGCCAATCCACAGAAGAAAGTGATTCAGTTCCAATGAAACGGTTACCAGTTAATATCAGTGACCAATTACGGGAAGAAGTCCTACAGAATTGTTTAAAATTCACTTGCCGTGATTTACGATCTTTTGAAGCTGTTAATGGCGAAGGATTCAAGGAATTGGCACGTTGCTTAGTGGAAGTTGGTGTTAAAATCGGCACGAAAAACTTTTCAATAGATGACATTTTGCCTCATTCCACTACTATATCTCGTAGATTGCACAAGTTGCACCTTAGCGAACGTGAAAAGTTTATCGGTGATATACGTCCATTCATTGAGAAATGTTGGTAAATCTCTCGGTATATTTAGATGTATTATTCCTTGTCTGAAAAAATTTTACAAAATCCTTAGGCATGTGTGCGTCTACGGTGGATATGTGGACAGATAATAAAAAACAAAGAAATTTTATTGCTTTTACTGTTCATTATATGGATGATAAATGGCAGCTTAAGAAGTATGTTAAATTGTGTGTTCAACAAGCACAACTGTACTACTTATAGTGTGTTTGTTTATGTTTATATTTTTAGCCGTATTTTGTTTACCTCCGAATTAGAATATTGTGATGACAATGGGATTCCTGTGAAGAAAACTGCGGAAAATTTAATTGGTACCATAGGACTCAAGTTTGACGAACTGAACTTAGATAGAAATTTGTTGGAAAAAATTACTTTTACTACAGATCAGGGTTCAAATATCAAAAAGGCTCTACAACATCATTCAAGAGTAAATTGCGTAGTACATGTGCTCAACATTATTTTGAAGCACACATTCGATAAAGAAACACTTAAAAGTTGTGCTCCTAATGTTATGGATTTGATAAGAAAATGTAAGTCTCTTGTCGAAAATCTAAAGCGAACAGGCAGAAACGAAATGCTTGAAACTACCGTGAAGCAAGAGTGCTCTTCCAGATGGAACACTAAATTTGAAATGTTGTGCTCTATTCGCAAAAATTTCAATGTTATTGAAAATATTTTAGAGAAATCTGGTGAAACACATCGTTTGTTCGGAATTAAAAAGTATTTATTGGACAGGATAATAAACGTATTAGAACCATTCAAAAGTCTAACATTGTTGTTGGAAGGTGAGAAAAATTCAACTATACATTTAGTATTACTACATATGCATATCCTAAAAGAAAAGTTGTTTAAATTGCTACATGAAGAAAGTAACAATGAAATCCGATCTATACTTACAAACTGTTTAGATAATATTTTTGATACAAAATTCTGTCCAGACAAAATTCATAAGATTGCTGCTTTTCTATGACCAGAATATAAGCAGATGCGATAATTAATAGCCTTGACAGACGGCAGCGTTAATCCGGATTAACTGCGCACTTAATCAGTGCGAGTTTGAAACTCTCATAAACAGCTCATTGTCCTTTTTATAATATTTTCAATGAAAATTGATAGAAGATAAACATCACGGTTGTTAGCCGACCAATTTTTACCAAACCATTTTTTATTACAAAAGCATATCAACACATTATTTTTAAAACTGCATCATAACATAGAAGTTTTATTGATATTATATTGAGAATTTGATAAACAGCTATCAGGGTTGCTTGTATTTCATTCACAATAGATGAAAATTGGCCATTTTTAACAATGTTGCCAACGAAAATCTCACAAACTCCCTAAAATTTTGAGAGTTAATTTTGGATTCAGCAACGGAGTTAGCTGTGGTAACTCCTGAATTAATCCCGAAAAATGCAATTAATCTGGTTTAACGCTGCCGTCTGTCAATGCTATAAGCGAGTTTGAACGTGATGAGGTGTATAATTTAGTGAAAGTGGAATTGAACAAAATCTCGATGAGCATATCTGCGGAAATTCCTCAAGATTTTCAATCTGAAAGTGTAGAAATAGAGTATTGTATCGGGGATGATATGCTTTCAAAATACAAAGACGTTCATTTGCTGACTGGCTGTGAAAGCCAAATAAATATGCAGATTGAATGAAGATGAGTTTACATTGATGGCTAGACTGGCACGACAAATTTTATGTATTCCAGCGTCTAGTGCAGCAAGCGAAAGATGTTTTAGTTTGGCAAACCGCATATTAGAAGAAAGAAGAACAAATTTAAAAGGAGAAAATCTGGACGCCACTTTATTTTTGCATTCACAACAAAAAAATTAAGTTCATATTAAATATTTTTTATTTTTAATTCCTTGCTTATTTTGATCGAAAATAACTAAATATATTTAATTTATTTATTTTTATTGAATTAATTTATGTTTAAATGAAGAGAATTTTATTAATTTTTTCCTAATATAAGGTAAATACGAAAGCAAAATCACAAGAATTTGCTTTTATGTATGTACTTCGTTTCATTTGCCAATGACGATACCAGATAGTAATCGTACGATGCCACGATGCCACGATGCCGATGCGCAATGTTACCTTCGCATCCTGGTAATCGTCAGAAGTGTTACTTAGTAACGTAATCGTACGATGCCTACCTTAATCGTGCAGGTCTCTGGTATGTATATATTTGTATTTATTTATATATATGGGTGATATTGGCCTACTGGGGAACCGAGCACCCAAAAATAATATCGGTAACGCGAAATTTGCATACCTCAATGGTAGTGTGGAAACTGCAAAATACCCAAAAGATGTTTATAAAATGCCCATTCTAATATTTTTCAGTAGTGGCATCATTGGCAAATGTTATAAAAAATGCGAGTTTTGACACCTCTCTCCCCACCCAAAGAGACTCGTATCAAGTTATCTATTGTATGAGGTTTTGTCTGCATTGTACACAATAAGCGGTCATACATGTCGCAAGAACCAACAGAAAAATTGAAACATTTAAATTTTCTTAATGCATGTATGCAGACCTAAAATTTTGTGTGCAGACCAGGCTGCACGATGGCATGCCTCTTCGATATTTTCAAAGAAATTACCCTCCAAGACGGAGGTAACAGATTGCACAAACACATTGAAACATTTTCAGCTGTTCACTAACACTGTTACATTTTCTGGAATTTTCAATTGAATGGGAGAATACGTAAGTAAGATAGAGAAAAACTATCGACATTCTAAACATATTGTAATGTGAACTTGCTAGAATAGGAAACACGAATACCCAATTTTTCAATAAGAAAATAACGAAAAGCGCAGTTTATTTTGGATTTTAAAGAGGTAACCCTGCAAGACGGAGGTGACAGATTGCACCAACACATTGAAACATTTTCAGCTGTTCACTAATAGTGCCCATACACGAGCACACAAGTGCGTTCGATTGGTACCCAGTAAACAATCGCGTTTGTAAATAAACTTACACTGGTAAACGTTTTCGTTACAAAAAGTTAACGTTTTTCATTACAAAACAATTATAAAACACTTGTAAAGAACCAAAACGTTACATTACTTTGGGCTTTTTCACATACTTGTAAAATCGCTTATTTTTAAACTTAAAAGTAAGCATTTATTAAATTAATATCCAATCGCTTGTAAGTTTATTTTCAAATGTATTTGTAAACGTGTTGTAATGATTTTATGTAATGGTAGTAAAATAAATCGCATGATATATTTTAAAGATATATCATTATTTTCTTTATTAGTTTTAATTCATTTAATATTATTTATTATATATACATATGTACTTATACTAAAAATTAAAATTTAAAAAACATTCCTTAAAAATGAAATGATAGAAAAATAGTTAGGTAAAATAATCAATTTGCTGCATTTTGGTGCTTCCTTTTTTGTCTATTTTTGGCAAACTGAAAAATCGTCTTGGTGCCACTTATATATTCAGTGTCATTGCCCTTCACTTCATGTAAGAAGACATCTGAAATTTAAATTGAAAATATATATAACTATATAAGTACATATATAAAATTTATTAAGTTTTATTATTAAGTAGCTCGGATAGGCATAGATACTTTTAAGACGCGGACAGGTTTTTTGTCTGACGTTCCACTCCAAGCAAAATGTTGAGCACATTCATCGGATACCAATGAGCGCCAAGTTGTTCTGACGAATTTCGCTCCTGTGTATTTAATATTTTGCATAAGTTCCGATTTCTTCAAAAAAAGGAAATTGTAAAATTAGTTTTCAAACAGTCAATAAATATTTACTTACAAATTTAGCATATTCTTCATCCTTCTGGAGTAAACTCTCCAATTCCATAAATTGCTCCACTGTGTTTAAAGCTTCCGCTGGCATAATCCTTTTTGATGGAACATTGTCTCTGCTATTCCTCAACTCTGCGATATCTCGCCGCAAGCTTCTTACCTCCTCGACGATTCTTCCCATAGATTTGGATACAGCTACATCAATGGTGCTTTGAATTGCTGCAAAAAAACATTTTCATTAAAAAAAATTTTTCAAATAAATAATTGATATTGACTACCTTCTAAAAATGTGGGATCCAGTGTGGTTATTTCCGTTTTCGTTGATGAATGTTTCAAATTGCAAATGCACTCCATCGGTATTTGTTTGGGCTATTGGTTCTTGAGAGTTGTATGTGTATGATTTATTGGCGGACATTATGTGAAACTAGAGGAAGAAAGGAATGTGAATCACATTTAAAGTTATGTAAATAAAGTACTTTTATTATTTTGGTTAGGATATGGGAACTTAAAACATTTGAAAAAGTTAAGCTGTTTGTATTATATATATGAAATACTGATGATTATAATTTTTTGAATCAAATTGGAGTCCGCTGGCAATAAGATCATTCATTTCATCAGCAAAAGGTTTTAGATATACATTAGCAGATATTGGATGAGAACTACCGGCAAAAATTCCAACAACTAACACAGATTCTGTACCATAAATATTTATCAGAATTGGCCACAAATTTTTCTTTAAACTTTTAGATATTGGTAAGCCATCTACATTTATATTTAATGCTAAATCATTTGAACTTAGTGAATGTAATTTTGTTTGAAGAAAATCTGTCAAACCATCTTTAAGACCATAATGGAAATATTGCCCTTCACTTAAGCAAGCAGTAGGGGCGTCGGTTGGAGTTTTTTTTAATGTGCGATCATCCTTTGGTAGTCCAGGAATTTTAGTGCCTAAAATTTTCAAAAGCTTATTTCCCAAATCGTTTAAAATGTTTGATTCAATTACCCATGATGTAAGTTCATCTATGAAGATATCAATTGGTGGCTGATGCTCATAAAATTCTGAAGGACTTGACTCATCTGAATCAGAACTTGATTCACTCAAATTTGGTTCAATTAGTTGAAATTCACATTCATCCCTCCGCGGCGGGGAAGAAGTGGATAGGATAGGGCAAGGATTAGGTGAAGCTGCGGAGGTTGTAGGTTGCGACTGTTCATTATCATTTGAATACAACAAGTGCATCAAGTGCTTTAAGGAACTCATTTGCAATTTTTATAACTAAGTATAACATATGTTAATATAAAAAACAACAATAAGAAATAATAAATAATATAATAATATATAAGAAATAAACCATATATTATTTACCTTTTAAGTTTTGGAAGCACCTTATTTCCAGTATTCCTGCAAAAAACAAACTTAGTTAGAATGCCTGGCAAATTTTCCGCGAATAGCAGTTAAACAAATTATAACAACGCCTTAAAATACAACATGCAACTTACCATTTTATATTGTAAGGACCTTTTTTATTTTATTTTATTTATAACACTTCAAAATAATACTTACATGTAAGTAATTTTTCAATTAATTATTTTTAGTTATTAACTTTTCCACTGTTTTATTTAAAACGCACGTCTTTACATCTCAAAAATCCAATAATTATGAACTGCGATCACTCAAAAAAGGAAAAACAGTCGTCAGAGAGTCGGAGAAAAAACTAACGGGAAATGGTAAACGGTTGGTTTACTTTTTGTGTTTACATGTAAACCGATTTGCAATGTTGCATCATAAGTTTACATTTATGTTTGTAAGTAAACGTTTTTTCAACGCATTTATTTTAAATACAAATATAAGATAAGTAAACTTATAATTAAACTTATTTCTCACATTTGTAAAGAAGTTTACTCAAATGTTTGTAGATAACTTTGTTTTAGCGCAGATTTACGAAACATTTACGCAATTGTTTATTGGGTATGAATTCGTTTGCCCATACACGACACACAAAACCATTTTGCGTTCGTTCTTCACAGAGTTAACATGTGCGACAGGCAAGCGGAACATTTCTTGGAATTTATTTCTAATGTAGCATTTTTATCTATTTCATTGTATTTCGTTAATACTTTATTCCAACTTTTATTTTTCTTACACTATGTACATGTATGAGCCCTTAGGCAAAACGCGAAAACTTTGAAGCGTGATTTCTCGGTTTTTCATATTTACGATTATTCTTAATTGGCGGGCAGGATAGAAAAAAAACTAAACGTCGTATGGAATTAGGGCAAAGTTTAATATCATTGGCATAAAATTATCTTATATTTAAACTAAAAACATTATTAAGAAAAATCAAGTTTTAACATATTTTTAAACAGCATAAAGTAAAATTTTTTTGGTCAAAAGCCACTATTTATTCAATTTTTAAAAAATTTTAAATTTTACACTTTTTTTTGAATTTTCTTAGTTTAACTAGAAGATAAATTAATAAAAAATATGAATCTCTTTGAATTTTTTGTTTCCGATAAAAATTGCGACCTGCATCCTGCCTGCCGTCCGAAAAATGTACATGCGAGATGCATCGGGAAATTGCTTCCCAAAGGCAGAATATCAAAGATTTCGTATCCAAAAAATTTGTGAAAGATGTTCAAATATATAACTATAAAGCCTAGAAATTTCGCTTGAATCAATTATTTCTTTCCCTCCCAAAAAAATCCTCAAAAAAATCGATTTTTTGAAGCCTCGAAAGCAGGCTCTCCCCTTAACACTTGGCATTGTTCGCGATCTTCACTGTTCGGCGACACGAAAGAAATGAGATTTTGTGCGCCGACAACGCCATACACGATAAACATGTTCGCGCACCGAACGTAAAAAATCAAACATTTTCGCGAACATGGATCGGTACGCGAACAAGCCCATACACGATAAGCCGCAAGCGCACACATACCGATCGAACGCACTTGTGTGCTCGTGTATGGGCGCCGTAACACTGTTACATTTTCTGGAATTTTCAATTGAATGGGAGATTACGTAAGTAAGATAGAAAAAAACTATCGACATTCTAAACATATTGTAATGTTAACTTGCTAGAATAGGAAAGACGAATACCCAATTTTTAAAGAAGAAGAAAACGAAAAGCGCAGTTTATTTTGGATTTTAAAGAGGTAAGTTTGTTACATGATAATTTAATTACTTATTACTTTGGCGCAGGGGTAAAAAATCCGAATTTCCGTATAAATGGGGTATGTACGGATAGGGGAGCTTCTCCAGAGGAGGAACATCCAGATATAATGTAAAAATTACTAATATTTTTTAAAATATTCACGATTAAAAGTTTAAAAATTTGCACTAAGAAAACATGTTATTTCTCAGTTTCACAAAATTTTTTCACATTTTATACTTTGTATATTTAAATACACACTCTAAGCTTTGAAATAAGCTTACATTTCACTTTTATTTTGCTATATTTTACCTCAATTTATTAATTTAAAAATCACTTAGCACACCCATCGTTGAAAAGGTTAGATTGTTTACAATTATGAGGAAAACGAGCCTTGCCACATCTTAAACAGTAAATATGTAGGATTTTTAACAATTTTTCTTTCTTTGTTTTATCGCGTGATTCTTTTTTCTATATTAACTATAAAAAAAATACTTTCTACATATGTATATGTGTAATACGTAATTTATGTGACTGAAGTACTTTCGCGAAGTACTCCTTTCTGCGTTGGCGGCCTTCGGTCGCGCTTTAAAAACATAACCCTGATCGAACGAATACCCGGGGTGACTGAAGTACTTTCTTGTAGTACTCCTTTCTGCGTTGGCGGCCTTTGGCCGCGCTATAAAAAAATAACCCTAGTCGAGCGAATACTCGGGGAGACTGTAGCACTTTCGCGTAGTACTCCTTTCTGCGTTGGCGGCCTTCGGCCGCGCTTTAAAAAAATAACCCTGGCCGAGCGAATACCCGGGGTGACTGAAGTACTTTCGCGTAGTACTCCTTTCTGCGTTGGCGGTCTTCGGCCGCGCTTTAAAAAATAACCCTGGGCGAGCGAATACCCGGGATGACTGAAGTACTTTCGCGTAGTACTCCTTTCTGCGTGGGCGGCCTTCGGCCGCGCTCTAAGAAAATAACTCTGGCCGAGCGAATACCCGGGGTGACTGAAGTACTTTCGCGTAGTACTCCTTTCTGCTTTGGCGGCCTTCGGCCGCGCTCTAAAAAAATAACTCTGGCCGAGCGAATACCCGGGGTGACTGAAATACTTTCGCGTAGTACTCCTTTCTGCGTTAAAAATAAAAAAATATATTGACTTTTTGTTATAAAGTAGTGAAAGTGGTTATATTCTTTGGTTATTATGCACTCATATTCAAACAAAATTTAAGTTTTCGTTATAAAATTGATACATTTTGATTATTATTTCTGTCAGCGATTTCCATTTATTTTTTATGATACATTGGTTTGTATATTAGGTGACGATATATATGTATATTATATTTAAAATATTAGTTTGAGTGCACAATAACCAAAAAATATAACTACTTTATATCCAAAACTCAAATTTTGTTTCAATATGAGTGCATGATAACCGTAAAATATAACCACTTTATATCCAAAACTCATATTTTAAATATAATAATATATATATCGTCACCTAAAATAAAAACCAATGTATCATAAAAAATAAATGGAAATCGCTGACAGTTATAATAACCTTAAATTTTAAGTTTTCGTTATAAAATTTATACATTTTGGTTATTATATCTGTCAACGATTTCAATTTATTTTTTATAATACATTGGTTTGTATTTTAGGTGACGATATACATATATATTATTATATTTAAAATATGAGTTTTGGATATAAAGTGGTTAAATTTTACGGTTATCATGCACTCATATTGAAACAAAATTTGAGTTTTCGTACTGTACTGTAACCTTACACTTTATTAAGTAACATTATTATATAATATTACTTATACATATGTATATATAATATTACTAATACATGTATATAATATTACTTATTTGCTTAATAAATTTAAAAAAGAAAACATCCATATGCATGAATAGAGGAATTTTTGCGAAAAAGAGGAATTTCAGCGAATTGCCTTGTCATCACATGACAGCGGTCCATTTCTTCGTAATTTTTGGTAAACAAATGAGTTTCAAACGAGTGTAAAATGTAATTTTTAAAATAAAGATTTTTTTAATAAAAAACCTGCTAAAAGTGTAAAATGGATTGGATTTATTTAAAAGATTATAGTGTAATTTAATTAATTTGAAGAGAAAAATGTGAATAAAGTGGGTTTATCGTGGTGAAATAGCTTCTTGAAGTGTTCGAATTTTGCGAATTTTTGAACTTTAAGGTTTAAGGAGGACTTCCTCATTCCAACGGTACCTTCAAATCGCGGCGCCAAAGAAATCGGAATTGTGCCCGCATTTCTGCTCCGAAGCATGATTTTAAAAATTAAATTAAAATTAAAATAACATTAATCATCACCTTTTTTATGATTTTTCATAGAATGAATTTCGATGACCTCGTGGAAGAAATGGATTCCGAAGTTGAATGCTCACAACCGTTGAGCCCCCATAGAGGTTGTATTGAACATAAATATTTTTAATTTTTTAATAATATTTTTTTACAGATAAAGTGTTTAAAAAAATATCTTACAACCTCGTTTGCGCTCCTCGAGTAGAACCTTCGCAAATTGTGGTACCGTCACCATCTTCTGGCGGCCATGCAGGTAAATGTATTAGTATTTGCTTTATAAAAATACATTTATGTTTTTCAGATATAATCCAGAAGCTGGATGCCATTGAGACCCGACTCACTGCCACTAAAAAGTCCCTTACAGACAAAGTAAGTAACGCAGTATTACATTACCAAATTAAAACAGAAGCTAATTTTTATAATTTAATTTTCTAGATGCCGGAAAAGGCCGAGGTGCAGACACAAAGCAAATTATTGCGCGAATGCCGCATCATAGCGGCAAAGACGCATCATTCAATTATCCGCATCACCGGTGACTTGGAAGACGAACATTACGTAGAGCTCGCTTCGAAACTGCCTATGTCATCGGAAGAGCACGTGCGCTTCATGGAAGAAAAAATTTCACAAAAGGAAAGCACGGATGCTATGGTAAATATTTCGTTTTTACATATTATGCGATTGTAATATAATTTACTGTATTTTTTTTTTACAGATGCGGCTAATATTGTAGTCAAAGGGCGCAAAAGGCAGTGTGGACGGCGTACTGCAAGGTATGCTTTTTGACGATCTAATGTACCACTACAATTTAGAGGGGCGCAAGGAGAAGGGATCCGTACTACAGCTAAAGGTCGTAGGGTTAGTTTTTGGTAGGTTTTTTTACTGATATATATTTGAATGCCTTAACTTATACCGTTTCATTTTAGATATATTTCCTGACAAGGAAAAAAGCACTATCTGTGGGGAGCTCCGGAGATTTTTGGCCTTAAGTCACAATCGTTTTAAGCAAAAAAAGACATAAACTTAAGGCAAAATTAATATAAGTTTTCTTATTATTACTTATATATATTAGTTTTAAGTTGTAAATATTAGTTCTAAGTTGTACAAATATTAGTTTTAAGTTGTACAAATTAGTTTTAAGTTGCACATACTAGTTCTAAGTTGTACATACTAGTTTTACGTTGAAGTTTCTAATTTTACTTTTATAAATATGAATTTTTAGAATTATAATTTTTATACTGAAATAAACTTATTTTGTATTATTTTTCTGTCGAATGTAATAATAATAGGCAAATCATTACTTTAAGCAAATATTTGATTATTTTGATTTTATTATTAAATAAAGCGAAATAATAAAAAAACTGAATTTTATTTAAAAGAATTGAATTTGCTAGAAGTAACAAATGGGTAACAGATAATCTTGTTATTGCTTGTTCTTGCTAACATGTTTATATGTTCTAGGTAACAAACTGATAACGAAAATAATAACACTAACAGATATTCGGGTAACAAATACTTTTTGTTATCCATAACACATAGGTAAGTTATGCTCTAACAAAAGAATTTATTAACCGTAACATACTGTGATGAGATTTGCTAACAAATGCTTGTATTCTGTTAGTGCAAGGCAGCATGAGATATTTGCCATTGGTTAGAGCGAGATAACCATTGAATATCAAATAGCTATGTGTTATTTTATTCCCACTCTCTGAACAAAAGTAACAAATATTTTAATGAATGCTAAAGTGAACAATAACAAGTCGCTTACACGTTTGCTAACAACTACCCGTCTTGCAGGGTAAAACTTATCTGTCAAACTGCTGAAGTGACAGTTCATTGCTTTCAATATATGGCATACTAGTTAGTATTCCATATATTGTATTCCATAAGCAATATGGAGTCTCCACACACAATACGTAGAGCCATACAGTTTGCATACAATAAATTTTTAAATGTCGTGATGCTCTGTCAATAAAAGTGCTTTGAAAGATATTCTGCAAACAAGAATGATAGAATATAAGATTACGACGACCGCCATTACGAAACGTCATAGTTCCGTTTTGAGAAGAACAAGAGTGAAAAACTGTCAAATGGCTTGCAAATTGTAAACAGAAAAGTAAACACTTTTGTAAATTCGCAAAATATTATTAATTCTTTCGATTTTAATGAAAAGTTTTAGTGAAGCGATTGAATATTGTTGAGTGAAAAGATTTGAATCATTTCTAAAGAAATATATCGGCCTATTGATAATAAAAATGTCTATTAAGTTGTGATTCAAATGAAGAAGACGTTTGTTGTGTTGTATATAAATATATACATATATTATAAGTTCAGATGTAAGAAATTATGATAAAAGAATTGTGAAAATTGTGAATTGTTAAAGAGAATTTAGTATTAAATATATCATTTCTTTTGCAAAATAACACCCATTTTTTGGCAACTTTTAAATCGGCCGGAAAACTGAAAAAACTCGTTTTCGATCCTTAAATTGCATAATAATTATTACAACAAGCCACTGCACATTACATTTTAAAAAATTAATATATTTATGCTTAGAAATTTAAATAAATACAACAGTACACTTTCACTGGTTTTCTTCATTTGAACAATTTCTACACATGCTTCTCTATTTATTGTGGATGTGCCTAAAACTACTTATATTTTTTCTCGCAACAATATTCTAAACATTCCACTGAAATTTTCCCTGCAAAGACGAATGAATTTATATTATTTTGTTAATTTCCAAAAGTGTTTACTTTCCTGTTTACAATTTGTATGCATTTCTATGCTTGTTCTTCTCAACACAAAACTGTTACGTCACGAAATTGTTGCACAATGTTTTTGTTTTTTTAAGAATTGTCACGAGCTAAACCGAAAAAAACTAACGGTAAACTAGTGTCGTAATCTTATATTCTTAGCGGGATTCTGTAACCAGTCTTTAGTCTCTATTTGAGACATTTTGAGGCAATGTCTCAATTTGAGACTAGTTACTATTCACTAAACAGTCTCTAGCGTTAGTCTCAAAATATTGAGACCTGGTAGTTAGCAGGTCACAAAACTAAAAAGAACTCTTGTCTGCCATTTTAAATATACTGAATAGAGATCATCATAGATATTAATCGATTGTCGTTTCTTTATATTTTGTAAGCAACTCAAACACGAAAAGGTTAAAAATAAATCAATTTTACATAAATTTCGTAAATATTATGAAACAAAGTCAACATATATTTTTATTTTCATTGATAATTATGTTTTTGACTATGTTATAGAAAATTTAATATTTGTTATCGACATATTTATTTTCATTCAAGTGTAAAAACATCTCTGAATAATGAAATGTAATAGATTTTGTGACTGTCACTTACAGAATAGCAATATCATCTCAAGTCTCAAAAATTGTCTCTAACTTAAAATCTCAAATTTAGAGACTTGAGACTGTCTCAAGTTACAGAATCGCACGGTCTATCATTCTTGTTCTGCAAACATATAATGCAAGGCATACACGCACCAATTAGTTGGTTGATTGAGTTGAGCTAGAAATTGCCCTTGTCGCCACACACGACCCAACTTTTAATGCAATTTTGAGGCCAACTTTATTTTGAATATTCACTTCGTTGCTTAAACATGAGTTCGGAAGTAGTTGCTTTACTTATTATATATGACGCGCTCTCTTCGACAGCCGAAATAACATGGCGAAATCGTTTGAAATCGCACGACCAACCCAAACACGATCCAACTAACACAACCAACTTGACAAAATATCAAAAAATTTTGATGTTCATCCAACCAGTTGATACAACTCATACAACTGCCCCATACACGTAGCAATCAGTTGTTCAACTCGTTGAAGTTGATACAATAATTGGTACGTGTATGCCTTGCTTAACTGTTGGGATAAGAAATATTGCCATTCTTGGTGCTGTGTAAATGCTGTCATTTATCGAGAAGAGATATCGGAATTTTAAAATTAATCTAGGGGATGTTGCATCATTACTCAATTACATAGGATTCAGAATATAAATTGTTTAAGTCGGTTTGCACTAAGAACTAAGAATATTAAATTGGATATGGCTCTATTTAGTTTCTTTCGCTGTGTTATATTTCCTACAGTTAGAGCCGAAGATGAAGAAGCTGAGTTAGTTGATCCACAAACAGCTCTGAGGGTAAATATTTGATGTAATTTTCGTTAAAGCTAATATATCAATATGTGTATTACCAGTTAAAAATATTTTTAATTTCAATGGAAGACTTGAACTTTTACAACGAACTGTATTGTGCTTACTGGTATAATACAATCAAAGTTTTAATTGTAGAGTGTGGGAATGTCTTTTATATAATAGGGTTAGGGAAAAATGTATAATACCGTCCGAGGTTTTCGGGAGCGGTAAATTTTAGAACATCTTCCCCCGATTTCGTGGTTAAAATGAATATGTAAAGATTGAGAAGGTCCTCCAGATTAAGAAAATATGTATATATAGTTGCCGCTGGCGTATGGTGAGTACTACGCCAAAGTACTTCAAACCCGGGTATTGGCTAGACCAAGCGAAAGTACGGGTAATTTTTAGAATAGCATCTCCCGATTTCGGGGTTAAAATGGGTATGTACGGATAGAGGAGGTCCTCCAGATTAAGAAAATATATATACATATATACTTGCCGTTGACTTATGGTTTTTGAGATATTTGCAGTTGAAAGTTCAAAAATTCAACTATTTAAAATCCGTGTTTCTCCCATTTATAATGAATTTTACAGTTATAATTTTAACTTTTATATCGGCACGATTCCGATTACTTTGGCGGAGGGATCAAAAAACCGAATTTCCGTATAAATGAGGTATGTGCGGATAGGGGAGCTTCTCCAGAGAAGAAATATCCAAAAATAGGCACGATTCCGATTACTTTGGCGGAGGAGTAAAAAAACCGAATTTCTGTATAAATGGGGTATGAACGGATAGGGGAGCTTCTCCAGAGGAGGAATATCCAAAAATAATGTAAAAATTACTAATATTGGCTGGGATTTAGAATAGCATCCCCGGATTTCGGGAATAAAATGGCTATCACTGGAAAGGTGACGTTCTCCAGATCACGAAAATATATGTATATAGTTGCCGCTGACTTATAGTTTTAGAGATATTTGCATTTAAAGTTGAAAAATTAATAACTTTTACATTGGTAATTTGTATATTGTGAACAACTTTTTCACTTAAGAAGGGTTGCCATGGTTATTTTTTTCCGCGCCGCGCTCCAAAAAAAAATAACCATGGCAACCCTTATTGTGCAAATGCAGAGAATTGTAACCAAAATAAAATAATAAAAATAAAGCTTTATTTACAACAAATATTAAAAAAATTTATATACAGGAACGTTATAGCGAAGTGTTAGTAAGTGAAAAGTGCATAATTTAAGTGAAAAAGTTACAATATACAAATTATCAATGTAAAAGTTGTAAATTTTTCAACTTTAAATGCAAATATTCTTAAAACGGCACGATTCCGATTACTTTGGCGGAGGGGTAAAAAAAACCGAATTTCCGTATAAATGGGGTATGTACGGATAGGCGAGCTTCTCCAGAGGAGGAATATCCAAAAATAATGGAAAAATTACTAATATTTTTTAAAATATTCACGATTAAAAGTTAAAAAATTTGCACTAATAACACATGGTATTTCTCTATGTTTCACTAAATTTTTTCACATTTTTTACTTTGTATATTTAAATACACACTCTAATCTTTGAAATAAGCTTACATTTCACTTTTATTTTGTTATATTTTACCTAAATCTATTAATTTAAAAATCACTTAGCACACTCATCGTTGAAAAGGTTAGATTGTTTACAATTATGAGGAAAACGAGCCTTGCCACATCTTAAACAGTAAATATGTAGGATTTTTAACAATTTTTCTTTGTTTGTTTGGCACGATTCCGATTACTTTGGCGGAGAGGTAAAAAACCGAATTTCCGTATAAATAGGGTATCTACGAATAGGGGAGCTCCTCCAGAGGAGGAATATCCAAAAATAATGCAAAAATTGCTAATATTTTTTAAAATATTCACGTTTAAAAATTTAAAAATTTGCACTAAGAAAACATAATATTTCTCTATGTTCCACAAAATTTTTTCACATTTTTTACTTTGTATATTTAAATACACACTCTAAGCTTTGAAATAAGCTCACATTTCACATTTATTTTTCAATTTTTAAGCTAAATTTTGTAATTTAAAAATTACTTGTCAAATTCATGTCTGATAAGTTCTCAATGTTTATATTTACGAGGAAAAGCAGCTTTGCCACACCTTAAAAACCAAAAGTGAAGGATTTTTTCAGCGTTTCACAGCGTTTTCTTTGGCTGCACTTTCGAGTGTATCTTTTTTCTTTATTAACTATAAAAAATATAAAGAATATTTTTCAAGCTAAAATTTAATATGTGAACACTTTTCCATATACATACATATATGAATAATATGTGATTTATATTTAATAAACACAGATAAGTAAAATCGAGTGATAATATTATATATATGATTGTAATATAACATTTATACATATTACAATTCTATACTATAATAAAATCATCTCACAATATTATACATTTTTTATATTTATATTTATTATATAATAATTTATAATTGCGTTCAGAGCTTCTGCACAATTCGTGGAAAATCGGGTCCCAAATCCAGCGCACAAGCCTATGGGGATGTTTCGCTTTCTCACTTTAGCTCGCCTTCGAACGGATGTTCTTAGGCTACCCAGAGGATACTTGGTCAAAGACCGGAAGTCGTGAGGTGCTTGAGTCATATGTAAAATAATCGTTTCTGGCCACTCCCAAGTGAATGGCGATCAGAGAACTTTTCTCACTTGCGTGAACTTCTACACATGACTCCATCCTCTAACGGACATATACATTTTTGAATTAATTAGATTATTAAAGATTATTTGGTTTCTTATCGTTTGGTCGATTGCGGTGAAGCGGTTCGCTGCCCCGGTGTCCATTTCTTGTGTGTGATAAGAATCGCAATTTTGAGGGTCGCAACTTGTTGTAAATTTTATGCAGACGTTATGTAATGCCTCACAAACGTTAGCAAATCTTCCACTTTTGTGGGGTGATACCTTCCTCTCTTGCCAAATTTCCTAAAATTCTCCACCGTCTTTTTAAGATTCCAATGCTTTGTTCAACGATACATCTACAAAGAAAATTTTGTTAATGAGGATTCATAATTTTTTTTTTATACCTACGCTATTGCTACGATCTCTTAGCTATCTCAGCACTATGTCTTATCCCCATCACTTTCACTAGAGCCCAAATGAAAAAACAAAGTTGTATTCATTTTTATATTTAATTAGCTTTTGTTAGTTTATTGAAAATTTCGCAACAGTTTTGACAATTCCACATCTATTGTGACCTAAAAATACGATCCAAAGCAATGTGGAATTTAAAAACTATTGGGAATTGAAAATACATTACGATCCGTTTGCTAATAAATAATTTGCTTTCGTATGTTTGCCGATTCGTGCACGGATGTAACGATTCGACCCCTGATTTTCTCTAGTGCACTTCTGTTCTATTTCAACTACATATGTTTGTATACACTTGTATGTATACATATATATATATATATATATATAACACGCGCACATTTTTAAAGCTGATACATTTACACGATCGTGATAGCCGAAGAACAGATTGTTTGTGTTGCATCAGGTCAGCTGACGCTGGCAGATACACGAATTGATTAACAATGTTGTCTTTGCTGAACTGAATTGATTTGATTGTGGTTTTTGGCACGACTGTTTGCTCTGATTTTATCATACTCGTTGCAGTTCTCTGGTTCTTTTGCGTTGAACTCCTTTTTGCGTTGGCGGCCTCCGGCCGCGCTTCAAAAAAATAACCATCGGTCGGACCAACACCTGGGCGTGCTCAGCTCTTTTGCGTTGATCTCCTTTTTACGTTAGCGGCCTTTGGCCGCGTTTCAAAAAAAAAAAAAAAATAACCCTGGCCGATCCAACACCGAGATTTATCAAGATAATGAGAATTATGAATGATTTTACATTACTCATCACACGATAATGGATTTAGTTATGACGTCATAATCTTTCTTTTTTCTTATTTTCATTCCATTACAATGGTAACACTAATATTTTGCTTGTTTACAACCATTTTTTTATTTTATGAATAAATGGATTTTAACTAAAGTTTGATATGGAATTAAAGTTATTTTTGCACTATTTATTGTAAAATAAATGATTAGAAACGAATTAGTGAAGCATTACTGGATATAAAAGTTAAAAATATAAGTATAAAATGCATTATAAATCGGAGAAACACGCATTTTAAATAGTGAATTTTTTTAACTTTAAATGCAAATATCTCAAAACCCATAAATCAGCGCCAGCTATATACATACATATGTATATATTCTTGATCTTGATGATCACCTCTATCCGTACACCCCTTTTTAATCCCGAAATCGGGGGATGCTATTCTAAATCGCAGCCGAAAGTACTTTAGTCACCCTAGGTATTTGCTCGACTAGGGTTATTTTTTTTAGAGCGCGGCCTAAACCGCCAACGCAGAAAGGAGTACTATACAAAAGTACTCCAGTCATCCCGGGTATTGCCTCGAGCAGGGTTATTTTTTTGGATCGCGGCCGAAAGCCGTCACCGCAAAAACCGGTTATTTGCTCAAGAAAAGTTTTTTTTTTATAGCGACATGATTTTATTGTAATATAAACTTGTAATACATAAAAAAGCTATATTACAATGATATGTATAAATTTTAACATATCATAGATTTTTACTTATCTGTGTTTATTAAATATAAATCAAAAATTATTCTTTATATATGGGAAAAGTGTTCACAACTCAATTATAGCTTGGAAAATTTAGAAAATAATTTGTTTATTATAGTTAATATAGAAAAAAGGGGAAACTTTAGTATACCATCCCGTGATACATCAATTAGGATCTGCATCAAAGTTTGAAAACCATAAATAATTTAACACAAAATCATAAAAATTTAAAACAATAACAAAAAAATAATAATAACAAAATAAAAAAATACTCAATCAGTTTCCGCGCTACGATTCTCTTTCGCACATCTGAAGTAGTTATCAGCTGTTCCTGTCACACGGCAAACCAGCTGTTTACGCAGAGTTGTAGGTGGCTAGGGACGCTACATTATCTGCACAGTCGGTAAAGCAGTTGATAAGGCAGTTTATATCACGTAACGTAACCACATTTCCATTAGATCGTAATGGACATACAAACCCCGCCTCCTGGTGGGGGATCACCACGTAACCAATTAGGTATGTTGCTCGAACGTATTAAAAAAATATAAGCATTAAACAATGAGCTAAGAAATGAAAATGCGACACTTAAACTCCAAAATGAAAATTTAAGGAAATCGTTAATCAAATATACCAATGAAACGCCTTCTTCTTCACCAAAATCGACTTTTATAGCCGACACAGACGAAGAGCTTGAAAATGAAACAAATTGGTTATTAAAAAAGAAGAAAAGTAGGGAAACCAAGAAACGCAAAGCGAATTCTTCACCGGATGTAACGCTGAAGTCTCCGAGTCCGGATAATACAACAAAAGATAAAAAGATATAAAAGTAAGTCATCACCCTTCGCCAATCATAATATAAGAAAATTTTAATCAACCCTTGATGCGTTCCTTGATAAACGCAGAAGTTAAAAATTCTTACACACTTAAGCTCATTGGCCAAAGTTCATGTAAAATAAACCTTTCTGACAGTTCAGATTATAGAATACTTACAAGGAAATTAAACGAATCATAAATTTCCTGGTACTCGTACGAGGACAAGCAATCTCGGGATATACGCGTAATGGTAAAAGACCTTCATCATTCATGTGAGCCGGAAAGCATTGTCTCAGATCCTCAGAAGCAGGGTTTTAAAGTTACAAAGGTCATAAATAAACTTCAATACAAAACAAAAAAATCCTTAAATATGTTTATCGTATGCTTCGAATCTACAGAGAACATAAAGAAAATTTACGAAATCAAACATATTTTAAACTCTGTCGTCAAACTAGAGCCCATCAGGTCATCAAATCTTGTACCGCAGTGTAAGTCCTGTCAGGCATTCGGTCACACCAGAAATTATTGTTGTAAATCACCAAGGTGTGTGAAGTGCGCCGGAAATCACACAACTCTAAGTTGCACAAAACCTGCCGAACTACCGCCAAAATGTTGCAACTGCAATCAGAATCACCCTGCGAACTATAGGGGACGTGAAGTGGCAAAAGAACTTCAAAAAATTAAAATAAAGAGCATCACCAACAACCAAAACGATTAAGTGCAACCGCTTCTACTGCTCAGAAGGAAGTTACTTATGTAAGTCAGCAATCTGGAAAACCCTCATTTGCCAGCATAACCAAAGGTCAAATTCAACAACATACGTCTGCAAACCATACAAATTCGAATTCCATTAGCGATATCTCCAAAAATTCCTCATAATTCTCGACAAGCTAAATAAGCTGGAAGAGCAAGATAAACTTACCCACGAACGTCTTACTAAACTAGAGCGACAGCAAAGTTTAAGTAAAGCGCAAAAATGAAACCGATAAAAATTATGACCTGGAATGCAAATGGCTTGCTCAAACGAAGAAAAGAACTAGAGACATTACTCCATGTAGAAAAAATTGATATTTGTCTTATATCAGAAACCCATTTTACTAATAAACCATTCGTAAAATTCTAAAACTACAAGGCCTATTGCTCAAACCACCCAAATAACAATGCGAGAGGGGTGAGTGCCATAATTATCAGAGATAATATTCCCCACTACGAAAAAATTAATATAAGTGTCCCAGAATTCCAAACCACGACCATATCGGTTGAATCTAGTTTCGGAAAAATAAGTATTACCTCGATATATAGCCCACCTAGACACGATATCAAAATGGACTTGTACACGGAACTTATACTAAAACACCATGGAAAATTCATCATGGGTGGTGACTTTAACGCAAAACACTCCCAATGGGGCTCAAAAGTTACGACACCGAAGGGAAGAGAGCTATTTAAAGCTGCTGTGGCTACTGGATGCGACTTTATGTCTACTGGTAAGCCGACGTACTGGCCCTCCAACACAAGAAAACTACCTGACCTGATCGTCTTTTTCATCACTCGACATATATCTAAGAAATTCATTGCTATGGAAAATGGATTGGACTTAAATTCGGACCACTCGCCAGTATATCTAATCTTAAATGGCCATCTACAAGAAATCGACATACCACCTTATCTCTCTAATAGACATACGGACTGGGAGTATTTCGAAGTTATGCTCGACAAAAATATTGATTCTAAAGTAAACATAACTACTAAAGATATATTAGAAGATGAAGTTCATACATTTACGAAAAGTATTCAAGAATCTGCTTGGAAAAGTACTCCTGTTCCTAAACAAAAAAACGTTTATACTAAATATCCTTCCGCTATTTTGGAACTCATAAAGCAAAAGAGAAAACTACGTAAAAAATGGCAAATCACGCGATTTCCTCAATATAAAACAGAACTAAACAATTTAACTAAGATTCTCAGCACCAAAATAAAGTTATTTCCAAATCAAAATATTTCTAATTATATTGAGAAATTAACGCCAAACAAACATACGGATTATTCCCTTTGGAAAGCTATAAAAAATGTTGGGAAACCAATATTATCGAATGCACCCCTCAGAAAGCCAAACGGATCCTGGGTCAGAAGCGACGAAGAAAAAGCGAAAGTTTTCTCAGACAAACTAACTAAAACATTTAGTCCTTTTGCGTTCAATGGTACTCTACCACAGCTGGAAGAATCGCAATACGTGGGTGAAATCCAACCAACAACAAATAGAGAAGTAGAAAATATTATTAAAAGTAGATTTAAACCAAAAAAGGCTCCCGGTTTCGACTTGGTTACTGCTGATGTACTAAAAAATCTAACGCGAAAAGCAATAGCAAAGCTTACGACGATAATTAACGCTTGCTTAAATCTCAGATACGTCCCACTGTCTTGGAAAGTATCTGAAATCATTATGGTATAAAAACCTGGCAAAAGCGCACATGAAGCCTCGTCATATCGTCCAATTTCACTGCTGCCTATTTTGTCCAAACTACTTGAAGCTGTAATCATAAAAAGACTTCAGAACATAATTGAAGAAAAGGAACTTATACCCATTCATCAATTTGGATTTAGATCTCAACCTTCCACAATCGATCAAGTTCATCGAATAACGAGCATAATTGAAGATGCGATGGAAAAAAAGCACAATTGCACAGCTGTTTTTCATGACGTATCGCAGGCGTTCGATAGAGTATGGCACCATGGCTTTCTTCATAAATTAAGACTTCACTTTCCACAGTATCTAACCGATCTAGTTGACTCTTACCTGAGCAACCGCTACTTCAGAATCAAGCAGGGACAATCAAACACTACGTTACAGCCGATAAAAACAGGTGTACCCCAAGGAAGTGTCCTGAGACCAATCTTATACATTTTGTTTACTAGTGACATGCTTACGCCGCCGAACTGCGCAATCACCATATTTGCAGATGATACCTGCATCATTACTACCGGCAAAAATGTAGTTGAGTCGTCGCACAGAATGCAATCTTCACTAAATCAAATCGTAGAATGGACAAAGAAATGGTACATTACTTTAAACGAGTTGAAGTCTATCCATATAAACTTCACTAACAAAAGTGCTACGTATATCCCCTTACATATTGGAAATGAAGTAATCCCGTATTCCACCTCGGTGAAATATCTTGGTATAACGTTGGATGCAAAGTTGAATTGGAAGCAGCATATACAAAAAAAGGTTTCAGAACTAAAACTATAATACCACAAAATAAACTGGTTGATCTGCAAGAAATCTCCCTTAACAACATCAAATAAACTCCTAGTCTACAATCAAACTTTGAAACCTATTTGGACATATGGAATTCAACTATGGGGATGCGCTGCCCCGTTATACATCGAAGCTGTTCAAAGATTCGAGAACAAAGTTCTGCGAAAAATGGTAACATACGCAATTCGGATCTGCATCGTGATCTTCATTTAAAAATGGTTCGGGAAGTCATTCGCGAAACAGCATCGAAACATGCAAAAAGGTTACAAAATCATGTAAACAGTGAAGCCCGACAACTAGGTGAGACTAGAAATAGCAGGCGCAGACTGAAAAGAACAAAGTTTGATGATCTATTACGTATTTAAGAAAACAACAAATATCATTATATTTAGTTGTTAGCCTAAAAAAAGAAAAGCTTGTTATTGCAGCTTTTATTGTTTTACTTCATACATTGAGAAAAATATTGCTTATTAGTTTAAATTTATCACTAGTTGCAATTTCAATGAAATGTAAAACCATCATTTACTACGTTTCAATAAAAAAAAAAATCCCGCGATTTCGGGGTTAAAAGTGGTATGGTTGGATATAGCTGATGCGAATTCTGATTGTACAATTTTGGGAAAGTGATACCTATTTCCACTACCTTTCTTGGTTCTTAATTTTAAACAGGCGAACTCCTTTTCAAAATTCGCAAAACTATATTTACAAACTGAATGAGAAAGTATAGACCTTTACATTTTGTACATATATGATTCCTAATCCAAAAATATAAGTGGTCAGATGATCAAATGGCTTGAGCGGAAAAAGGAACGTTAGCACTTATAGTCGCCTCAATTCAGCAAAAATTATGTATTCGTATATTTATGTATGTTCAGTTAGTTCAATGATTTGTGTTTGGAAACACATTTTTTATATAAACAGCCATATTCTCGTGGCTTCACAAAAAACCCTACCATCACTATTGTGAGGTTTTCTGTCTCCTGAGGTGGTTTCAAAAGCACAAATGCTTACAATTACCTCACAAATTTGTGATATCTGAAAGCAAACTTATAATGCAAGATCGGTTTTTTTAATTTCAATATTTTAACGAAATTTGAAATTATTTTATTTAAATAGAATGGAGGAAGTATTCCAAAAGCGTTATTTATTATAAATATAAGTATTACCTATTACAATTAATATTTCATTTACGGTCTTTGTACATTTTACCTCCTTCTGAATATGAATAAAAAGAAATATATCGGGTGATTTTTTAAGAGCTTGATAACTTTTTTTAAAAAAAAAACGCATAAAATTTGCAAAATCTCATCGGTTCTTTATTTGAAACGTTAGATTGGTTCATGACATTTACTTTTTGAAGATAATTTCATTTAAATGTTGATGGCTGCGTCTTAGGTGGTCCATTCGGAAAAGTCCAATTTTGGCAACTTTTTCGAGCATTTCGGCCGGAATAGCCCGAATTTCTTCGGAAATGTTGTCTTCCAAAGAAACTGGAATAGTTGCTGGCTTATTTCTGTAGACTTTAGACTTGACGTAGCCCCACAAAAAAATAGTCTAAAGGCGTTAAATCGCATGATCTTGGTGGCCAACTTACGGGTCCATTTCTTGAGATGAATTGTTCTCCGAAGTTTTCCCTCAAAATGGCCATAGAATCGCGAGCTGTGTGGCATGTAGCGCCATCTTGTTGAAACCACATGTCAACCAAGTTCAGTTCTTCCATTTTGGCAACAAAAGTTTGTTAGCATCGAACGATAGCGATCGCCATTCACCGTAACGTTGCGTCCAACAGCATCTTTGAAAAATACGGTCCAATGATTCCACCAGCGTACAAACCACACCAAACAGTGCATTTTTCGGGATGCATGGGCAGTTGGCCACCAAGATCATGCGATTTAACGCCTTTAGACTATTTTTTGTGGGGCTACGTCAAGTCTAAAGTCTACAGAAATAAGCCAGCAACTATTCCAGCTTTGGAAGACAACATTTCCGAAGAAATTCGGGCTATTCCGGCCGAAATACTCGAAAAAGTTGCCCAAAATTGGACTTTCCGAATGGACCACCTAAGACGCAGCCGCGGTCAACATTTAAATGAAATTATCTTCAAAAAGTAAATGTCATGAACCAATCTAACGTTTCAAATAAAGAACCGATGAGATTTTGCAAATTTTATGCGTTTTTTTTTAAAAAAAAGTTATCAAGCTCTTAAAAAATCACCCGATACATATTTATGTTTAAATTGTTTGGACAAGATTTTATTTGTGGATATGTATGTAAGTAGTATGTTGAAATGCAACCCTTTAGCAACTTACATTTTTGAGTAACCCTGATTTTTAGTTTTGTAAGAAACCCAAAAACCAGAACATTCTTTTCACTTGCATTTTAACTTTTGAATAAACTACATCTTTTTTTGCCTTTTTGAGTTGAACATTCCAAAACGTTTTTTCTTGGATCCGTGCAGTGCAAATGTAAGATATACAACAGGTTATGGGCCCAGGTGCAAATTCCTGGGAACCTAGTAAATCGCGTTAAGTAATTAATAAAAAATATGAGTTCGTCGCTTTTTAACATAGACAAATTGGATGAGTCCAATTATGACTCTGTGAGAAAGGTAACTTTGTTCAAGCAGTTACTTGGAATTCCAATGAATGACGGTGAGTGTGGCCAGCAATACGTTTGCAAGTTCACGGCAGTCGCAGAGAAGCTTGCTGAAATTGGATTGTGTCTCCAGGATGATTTATTCGTTATTATGCTTCTTGGGTAGCGTGCCAGCTTTCGTAGCACACGCAAACACAAACGCAAGAAAAAAATATTTTGATCATGCAAAATCGAACGACAGCGCAGGTACCGCAAGCACACGCAGTGACAATAGCAAAAAATCAAATTTAAAATGTTGCAGTTGCACAATGTAAAGGAAAAGATCGAGAAAAATCTTCGCATCAAAATGTAACAAGAAACGGACTGTTTGCTGCAGTTAGTAGCAGAATTTTACACAACGATGTTTGGTGCGTTGACAGCGGCGCACAGTGTTGCGAAACCGGAATTTTTTGGAAATCATATTGCCTAAACTGTAATTTTAATTGTGTCGATGAGAAACTTCTACAGATTGGTCAGAATGAAATCCCAAACAGAATGAGTAAAAAAAAATTTACACCGAAAAAAGTTGTTGGGTCAAATTTTCAACAAAAGTAAAAAAAAAAAAGTTGTTCGAAAAATTTACAAAAAAAATGTATTTTAATTCTTCTTTTATTTCTGATAAATACCCTATGATTAGTTTTTTAAATAAAGTATAGGGTGGTCCGAACAAGAATTATAAACGTCAAATTTTCATGATTTTTCGATATTTGTTGAAAAACTCTGAAATTTTATATAAAACCAAAATCTATTTGATTTTCTTATTTGAAAGGTGGCAATAAAAGCTTTAATTTGATACCGCTTTGAAGTCAATAGCTTCAGTTTAAAGAGAGTTATGCTCATTTTTGTGGAGTGCTAGAATAAATGTAGAATAAAAAAAATAAGTGATTCCGAGAATTTCCGTTCTATTTCTATGGAATAAATACTGAGAGTGATATACTAAAATCGCTATAACTCCCAGGAGGGCAGGTATGGGCAGCTGATTTTTTCACAGTTCGTTGAAAACAAATTATGTAACATTTCTGTAGTGGTTTGGAACTGGGATTCTCTGGGACTTTTTAGATATTGCTTACCTAACCCAAATTTAAAGGAAAAATGGACCTTTAGTCGGGTTTTCGCTCTAAAAAAGGTGCATATGAAAATGTCTCAAACAACATTCCTTTGTTTTACAGAAGATACTTGTCCGAAGGCAGATTTTTTTCCGAATCAAAATATCTGTCACCAAAATCAAATGAGATCATTTTGAATACAGCCCTGAAATCCCCTCTTTTCGTGAAAATTTTGTATATTTGACTTCTAAAATCAATTAAAAATCAACGGGCCAACATAAAAATAAGCTTTATGTGTTTTTTGTTTACTTGGAATGTCTGTGACAAAATTGCATAATTAAAAACACTGAAAAAAATAATCGGAGAAAAGTTACTTTTCCACTAGCCGCAACACAGTGCGGCGCTTCTTGACACTTACAGTGGACCAATAAAGTTTACATACACCTAATTCCATTAAATTCCGACACGTTTATTTGTTTCAAAATTAATAAATTTTTTGTTTTTTTTCTATCCATTTCAAGATATGTATATTTAACATTAAACATATCATATTAAAATATTTTTTTTTTTACACAAATAAAAAAAATTAAAGTTAAAGCTTAAAATGAGCATAATTTATATCAAAAAAGTTTACGTACACTTATGATTGTTTACATAAAACAAAAGTAATTACAATACTTTTAACGGGTTTTGGCCTACATTTTGTTGCTATTAGTGTCCCTAGACATCGTTGTATGCTCCCCACTCAATTTCTAGTATTATTTCCGGATGTTTTGACCCATTAAGTCCATGATCCAGCATTTTGGCCTTATTTTGATGAAATTCGATGTTTTCGAATACGGTTTTCCAAAAAGTTACAGATATTTTGAATAGGATTAATGTCTAGTGATTGCGGGACCTATGGAGTTATTTTTATTTCCATAACAACCATTCATGTACAAGATAAGTTGTGTGTTTTCATTTCATGATATGTATATTTAGCAATGGCAGAGCGTCAAACTGGGGAGAAGTTAAAGATATTAAGAAGCGACATTGGGACAGAGTTTGTCAACAATATTTTTGATTAATATTTAAAAGCGAATGGCATTTTACGGCAACTTACGGTCCCGTATACGCCACAGCAAAATGATGCTGCTGAGAGGTTAAATCGCACTCTACTTGAAATGGCAAGGTGTATGTTGCTGGGTGCAGGTCTCGAACAGTCGTTATGGGGTGAAGCGGTATCTACGTCCGCGTATTTGCGGAATCGTTCTCCAGCCAAAGCGTTAGATAGTGTAACGCCTTATGAAGCATGGCATGGGCATAAGCCAACGGTGGCGCATTTAAGAGCGTTTGGATCATTTGCAGTGGCCCTTGATAAACGGCAGCGAGACAAATTCAAGCCAAAGGGTAAAGAATATGGTAGGATATTCTGACACTTCAAAGGCGTATAGATTGTACGATAAAAAAGCAAGAGAAAAGTGATGACGATTTCGAGTCTGCTGAAGATGAACCAACTCCGCTTAAACGTGGGCCAGGTAGACCTAAATTAATTCGTACTGGTGAATGCGGTAGACCGAAAAAACAGCATAATTACTTAAGCTTGTTGACGTACGACGATATTAAAATAACTGATACAGTAGGTGAGGCGTTATCAAGTGAACTTTCTGGCGATTGGTACAATGCAATGAAAGTTGAATACGAATCGTTGTTGAAGAACAAGACTTGGGAACTTGTGAAGCTGCCAAGAGAGCAAAAACCAGTGCGTAATAAATGGGTGTTCGCGGTCAAAAGAAATAGGGATGGAAATGTAGAACGGTTTAAAGCGAGGTTGGTTGCGAATGGGTGTTCGCAAATTTACGGTGTAAACTATACCGAGACTTTTTCACCCGTCGTACGTTACAATACCATCCGAATGATTTTTGCGATAGCAGCGGAATACCGTTTGCACTTACATCAAATGGATGTATAAAGATAAGAAAGAAAGATAAAGATATTTATATGAATCAACCCGAAATGTTTGTGGATAAGCGTTATCCTGATCATTGCTTAAAGTTAAAGAAAGCTTTATATGGCCTTAAGCAACCCGGTCGCCAATGGAATATGAAATTGGATTCCATATTGAAGCAGATAGGATTCAAACAGTGTGAGTGTGAACCGTGCATATAAGTTATGCACAGGGGCAAGCAGTTGAATATTATAGCCGTTTATGTTGATGACTTACTGATTGCCAGCTCGGATTACAGTCACTTAAAACTTAGAAAGGATATGATATCAAATAAAGTTGAAGTTGTGGACAAGGGTCAAGTCCAGCACTTTTTAAGCATGGAGGTTGAGAAAGATGGTGAAACTGGAGCTATTGCTATTAGTCAGAAGGGACATATTAAAAGGTTATTGCGCGAGTACCAAATGGAAAATTGTCGACCGATCGCCATCCCTTTAGATCCAGGACACTAAGTTGTGTGTAATGACCAGAATTGTAAAAAAGCAGATCAGGTGCAGTATCAATCACTCATTGGGTCACTTATGTATCTAGTGCACGCGACCTGATATCTTGCACTCGGTTTGTAAGCTGCAAGCAAAGCGCATATTAAGATTTTTATGCACCACACAAGATATGCAACTGAGGTATAACAAAACCGGTAAACCAATTGAGTGTTTTGTGGATTCCGACTGGGGTGGCGACACAGGTGATCGGAAATCGTATCTGGGTATGCAGTTATTTTAGCCGGAGGAGTGTTTTCATACGAATGTAAAAAGCAGACGACGGTAGCACTTAGCAGCACAGACGCCGAATACCTGGCGCTAGCATGCGTTGTTGAAGAAGCTGTTTACTTGAAGCAGCTATTAACTGAAATGGAACTCGAATGTCCGGATGTGATGATAGTGAACGGAGATAATTTAAGCGCGATGAATTTAGTCAAGAACCCCGTATACCACGCTCGAAGTAAACACATTGATATTAAATATCATTTTATTAGAAATAAACAAAAGGTGGCGAAATCGAACTTAATTACTACAGCACTAGTAATATGATTGCAGTCATATTTACTAAGAACCTAGCCAGACCTATTCATGAAAAATTTTCTAAAATGTTGAACGTGAGTTAAATATATTTACTTGTAATGCTCAAATATGTTCGTTGAGGTGGCGTGTTGAAATGCAACCCTTTAGCAACTTACATTTTTGAGTAACCCTGATTTTTAGTTTTGTAAGAAACCCAAAAACCAGAACATTCGTTTTTTTAAGATATACAACATAGTATTTAATACATGTGCGAATAAAAATGTATTTATGTTTGAATAATATGCTCTAATGCTGGAGCTGCTCCTAAGTTGTTCTTTCACATTTTGAAACCCTAAAACTAAATTAAATTATTATATATGCACTAAATATAATAAATTTGGGAAATTACTTTCTTTGTTGTCCATTTCTTTATTTTATCTTGTTTGATTTCGTAAACCAGCTGGTTCACAGCAAAGTGCTTTTCAACTTATGTGTTGAGTGTTTTGTGCTTTTTTCTTGTGAGGTTTGTTAAATCTCAGCACACCTCGCAAACCAGTTGTTTTGCGTTTTTTCTCAGTTTTCTCAGAGTAGGACTGAAACTTTAAGCATTTATTTAACATAGCATGATGATCTGATTTAGGTCAAATATGCATCGGGTTGTTCGAAAACATCTCGCCATTATTTTTTTAATACCACTCTCTCAAAAATCCTCGTTCTTATCAGCAAATATCAGGGGCATAAGATGTTCACTTACTTTTCTTATGTCAAATTTTTCACCAGTAAAATCATAAACCAATGTAGGAACAGGTATTAATCACATGGTGTTACCTCGGACTATAAGGTGGATGCTAAAAGTGGCCATACACGACACACATGTGCATCTCATTTCTCGTGTCGCCGAACAGTGAAGATCACGGTCGAACAATGGCAAGTGTTAAGGGGGGAGCCTGCTTTAGAGGCTCGACCGATTTTTTTGGGAGGGAAAGAAATAATTGATTCAAGCGAAATTTCTAGGCTTTATAGTTTGTAACATGGCTTTTACCACCTTACAATAATTGACTTCAACTTCACTCCACAGTACATCATTTACCCTCACCATACCTCAAAATAGAGCTTTCCACCATACGTACTAAACTTCACCGCATTGACTACGCACAAAACTTACCTCACTACGGTGACGAAAGCTGCGCTATGCTGCTATATAAGCAAGCACTTCACACCGAATGCGATCGAATTAGGCAGTTTTCGCAGGCGTTGTGTTGAAAAGGTATTATACCAAATCGGTGTAACACCAGTGCTCGCAATGACTCTGCCGTTTTGTTTGTTTTCGTGTGATATCGGTACGCGCAAAGGCTCGACCGTAGTTGCGTTGTGATACAGCGACATCACAGCTGCGCTGCCTCGAGCAGCGTCACTACCGCTGCCTGCACACTAGTGCACCGTTACTATGTGAGTCAGAGCTGCGCTGCCTCGAACAGCGTAATACACCGTTACCAAACTAACGCGACTAACAGGCTACTCGCATGTAAGTACAGTGCTGGGTCAGTTGCTAGCCGGAGGTCAACGAATACAGTTCGTTCCTAACTTTATCTCTCCTTCGCAGAGGAGCCTGGAAAACACTACCCGATATTCACCAAGCGTCAATGCCTGGCTCGTCAATTTCGTTCGTTATCATCACCGCCGTATAAATCACCGTGCCGACTTCATCAAGCGTCAACGCCTGGCGCGCCAATTTCGCTCTCTTCCATCTGACTGGCCGTACAAATACACGCTGGTCTGTCTATCCACATAAGGGGGTGTGGATACATCGTTACGAGAGTAAACACTTTTCTTTGCTAAGGGTTCGTGGGTCCCAAGGCTGACCCTATAGCGGCTAAGCATACCTCAGCTATGGACGAAACCCTATTACAAGTTATATATTTGAACATCTTTCACAAATTTTTTGGATACGAAATCTTTGATACTCTGTCTTCGGGAAGCAATTAACCGATGCGTCTCGCATGTGCATTTTTCGGACGGCGGGCAGGATGCAGGTCGCAATTTCTATCGAAAACAAAAAATTCAAAGAATTAAAAACTAAAAAAAAGTGGTTTTTGACCAAAAAAATTTTACTTTATGTTGTTTAAAAATATGTTCAAACTTGACTTTCTTAATTTTTTCAGTTTAAATAGAAGATAATTTTATGCCAATGATAATAAACTTTGCCCTAATTCCATACGACGTTTAGTTTTTTTCTATCATGCCCGGCAATTAAAAATAATCGTAAAAATTAAAAACCGAGAAATCGCGCTTCAAAGTTTTCCCTTTTTGCCCAAGCGCTCATATATTTGTGACGCTCGGTCACTATTTCCCTTTTAGCTTCGACAATATTTCGAATTCCAATCTATAACTGTGGGGAAATATTGTTAGATAATTTTTAAAGACACTTAAGCAAAAAAAAAAAAAAATCGGTTGTTTGAAGCTTCTAAAGGTCCCCCCCCTTAGTAGAGATTTCGTATCAGAATTTATTGATCTTATAAAAAATGAATTGGCAATTTGGCAAACGAAAAGTGATAAATATAAAAATAAAATTGAGAAAAATAAAAGTTGGAATAACTTATTAACGAAATACAAAGAAATAGATAAAAGTGCTACATTAGAAATAAATTCGAAGAAAGGTTCCGCTTGTCTGTCGCACATCTTAACTGTATGAAGAACGAACGCAAAATAGATTTGTGTGTCGTGTATGGGCGAAACGAATTCACACAGATCGAACGCACATGTATGTCGTGTATTTGCCCTTTAAGGACCACCCAACCAAGCTTCCGGATTGAGTCATTATAGATGTGCATTATCTGTCGTTGTAATGACAAAATTCCTCTAAGGTGGGTCAAACGTAATTACTTTCGGCGAATGCTTCCTTACGTCGGTCAAATTGTCACAGTTTAGGAATTATGACTTTAACCATAGTGGAACAGCTCATATCTACCACTTTTCCCGCTTTTCCCATGCAAAGAGCTTAACACTCTCACCCACTAAATCCACAGCGACCATATTAACGAACTGGACAAAAGAATATAGACTGAACGTTATCATTAACGCCTCAGCATCGATTCCCCAAAAAAACTAAATTTTTTTAGTACTGATTAATAAACCTTTTTCATAAAAATTTGTTTGAATCGTATCTTGATAGTAAGTCATACTTTAAATAAATATTTCAATAATTAATTTCACTGCCCGCCAAGTGGTTTTGTTCATAATAATTGGATTAAATATTGATATTGATTGACTTATATTACCAAATCAAGTAGCTGTACACTATCCTTAATACTAAATGACATATTATTTAATTATTCAGGGGTGTTGTGGAATCTGATAGTTGTCGGAATCATAATTGAAACCGATCAAAAAAAGTAGTATGTAGTTGTTATGAATTCATATATTATTGGTTTGATATTCGAAATAGAATTTGTATCGGGTGTGGGTGTCACGGAAAATCAGATATTTAAAGATATTGGATTTACAAAACCTAATAAACGTAATTTAACACCCAAATGCGTATTTATTCATTCGATAAATGTTATCTGTTAAAATCTTTCTTTAATTCGGAACTCATGAAAAACTTTAATAGGATTGTTTCCAAATGTATTTATTTGCAAGTTTTGTCTCATTAGTACACAGCTCATTCGAATATTGGTTTTGCATACGTTCGAAAAGATGAAAATCCAAACAGATTCTGTGACACCATTGAAAATCAGAATTGGTTTACAATTCTGACAGCTAAGCAATTCTGTCTTGGATTCCACAACACCCCTTATTGTATGCTGACGAAAATCAGACTAGTGTTCCGCTGTATAATTGAAGAAACTATTGAAAACTAAAACAAAACGTGAAACATTCTTATCTTTCCAGGAGAAGTGTCAAAATAATGGTAACATACAAGCTTTGTATAGTAAATACCAAGAATGCAATGACAGAGTAAATGGCAAATCTAAAACAACCGAAACCTGTATGGAAGAACTCTTTGATTATGTTACAGAGTTGGATCATTGCGCCGCTCATAACCTTTTTTCGAAGCTGAAATAAGTGAATATTTAGAATTTATTTATCATTCATGTAATATTTCACGAGAATGGATTATAATAAACATTGCTAATATATAATTATATTTACCTATGGTTGTTACAAAAAAAAGAACAAGGTTTGGCCATATATCTAACAAAAAACGGTAATTATTTGAGTTAATTGATAAACGGACCTTAACTATTTCTTTTATTATTGTCAAAGAGTATCATTATACGTATATTATGAAGTAATAGTTATCACTAGCTGTCCTTGATTCGCCATTTCCCTGCTCTCTTAACAAAAAATTACAAAACCAACAAGAAAGTGATCGAGTTGAGTTTGTATAAGAGAGTATGTGGATACCTCTTTAAAGTGGTATAAACGCTTTCTTCAATGCTACCAAGATTTTAGATCAGTTTTACTGTTGTAAAAGGTGCAAATGACAAACGAAAATACAAATACATTTTTTTCTCATAAGACTTAAAATCAATTATAATAATTTATTAAAAACTCTTAAAAGGTTACAGAATGTTTTTTTAACGAGAAAAAAATAATTTTACACTAAGAATCAGCAGTTCAATCTGGAGTCGAATCGTTACATCCGTGCACGGATCGGAAAACATACGAAAGAAAATTACGTGATACGTCAATAAATTTGTCTACTACGATTGGTAGTTTGCGAGTGATACGTTCACGGATGTAACAGCATAAAATCAGTAGTGCAATCCGCATTGCAATTTGTGTTTTCAAAACACTGTGCCAAAATGTTACAATTAAGCGAAAAAACATCAAGATAAGGAAAAAATTTAAAAGGTCATAAAAAAAAACTGACACATACGAACAACAAACCCTTTGAGAGTTTTACTATACTGAACTAGTACCATCACCCTGACTTGGAATTTCTCACCCCGCAGATTAGCTGATGTACTGTAAAATTGAAAAGGTCATAAAAAAAACTGACACATACGAACGCCAAACCCTTTGAGGGTTTTACTATACTGACCTAGTACCATCACCCTGACTTGGAATTTCTCACCCCCCAGATTAGCTGTTGTACTGTGAAATCAGAGCAGCTCTTCTGTAGAGACAAAAATTTTAGTGAACCAAATTGAAAATAACAGCCCTATTCTGAGAAAACCTCATAATTGATTTGTAAGGTTTGCTGTGAGGTTATTCTTGCTCAAACCTCACAAGAAAGAAAGAAAAAACACAAAACACTCATCACATGAGTTGAAAAGCACAAGCACTTAGTTGTTGTACAAAAAAAAACGACAAAATAAAGAAATGGACAACTAAGAAAAGTAAGTAATTTAATAAATTTAGTGCATATATAATAATTTAATTTATTTTTAAGGTTTCAAAATGTGAAAGAACAATTTGGAGCAGCTGCAGCATTACAGCATAGTATTTAAACATAAATACATTTTTATTCGCAAAAGTATTAAATAATACGGAGGCTGCTATATATATTTCTGGCCTAGGCAACACTAAGTGTTGCCAGGTGCAATCTGACATTTCCATTGGAAAGTTTGACATTTTTTAGCATAACATCACTCAGAACGTTTTGTCATTTAATCGTGAATTGTTTTATTTACAGGGAATTAAAAAATTCATCGCGGCAAAAAAATGGAATTAACTCGTGAACATTTTCGTGCGATCATTTTTCACAACTTTCGACGTGAATTATCACGACAAGAGTGCATCAATGAACTAAAATCTTTGTATGGCTATGAAGCACCATCCTATAGCACTGTGAAAAACTGGTACAACGAATTCAATCGTGGCCGACGGTCGCTCAAAGACGAATTCCGTGAAGGTCGTCCAAAAACAGCCGTTGTGCCAGAAAACATCGATGCCGTACGTGAACTGATAAGGCAAGACCATCATGTAACATACCTTCAGATAGAGGCATGCCTATGCATTTCTCCCACCAGCATACATTCGATGTTGCATGAACACCTGGCCGTAAAAAAGGTTTGTTCTCGTTGGATCCCGCACAATTTGAAAATCGCTCAAAAAAAGGCTCGTGTGTAAAGAAATGCTGAAAAAATACGATCGCGGTGCTTCAAGAGACGTTTATAAGATCGTGACAGATGACGAATCATGGATCTTTGCGTATGAGCCCGAAACAAAACAGCAATCGACCGTGTGGGTCTTCCAAGACGAGCCAAATCCAACGAAAGTTGTTCGTGGAAGAAGCACTTCGAAGCAAATGGTCGCCTGTTTCTTCGGCAAAACTGGTCATGTGGCGGCTGTTCCGCTTGAGCAACATAGGACGGTCAATTCTGAGTGATACACCACCATTTGTTTGCCTGAAGTCTTCGGAGAAATTCGAAAAACGAACAAGAGAAGACGAATCATTGTGCACCATGACAATGTGAGCTCTCACACATCGGCTCAAACCAGCGCCTTCGTGACCGGCCAAAACGTCGAATTGATGGGTCATCCGCCGTACAGCCCTGACTTGGCACTCATACATCAAGAAAATAATGCGTGGCCAACAATTTTCGTCGCCAGAAGATGCTGTTGAAGCATTCAAAAACCATGTTTTGGAGGTGTCTCAATCGGAGTGGAAAAAGTGCTTCGAAAATTGGTTTGAGCGCATGCAAAAGTGTATAAATCTTGATGGAGAATATTTTGAAAAACAATAAAACCATTTTCTTTGATAAAATATATATAGCAGCCCTCGTACATACATACTTGTACATATCTATATATATATATAAGAAAGTGACGTTAGTTACTACGCTTATAACTGGAGAACGCCTGGACCGATTTCGGTGATTACCACCAATTCGGACAGGTCTCCGCCCAAACAAGGAGAATACTTAAGAAAATTCTGGAAAATTTTCCGAAAAAAAATTAATTATGATTTTAAATGCTGGCACATAACTCAAAAACGCCTGGACCAATTTTGCCAATTCTTTTTTTTTTATGTTCGTTGAGGCTCAAGGATGGTTTTTATGGCAAAAAAAATTCGAATAATTGCCGGAAAACCCCTAAAAAGAGCCCTTTTCTTTTTCTCATACAAACGAATGAATGCTGTTAGTAACGCTAATGCTCGAGAACAGCTGAACCAATCTTGATGAAATTTTCAGCGGTTGATCGCTGTGGACCGAGGAAAGTTTAGAAATAAAAAAAGCGTATGCTTTTCGTGAGGAAAAGTCGGAAAGTTGGACAATTCCAAAAAAATAACTTTTTTTTCATACAAACATTTTTTTTCAACTTTTTTCCTTTTGTTTTTCAATTGTCAAATTTGTCGTTTGCTTTCTTTATTCCAGGTAATTAAAAAAAAAAATTATTGAAATTTATACCGTGAAAACGTTATGTGTGTTTCACACAAAGTGCTCAATTACAGATTGAAATTTGTTACGATGCCACGAAGAGGTCGCGTTCGTTTTGGCATCAACATAAGTATGTATATTGACAGCCCATGGTACATAACCGAGTATTCCCAGGATGCGATGACATACGAATGAAATTATGGATCGCGGGCAATCAGCAAGCGATCGTCACGATGTCAGAGGACAACTTTTCAAACAACAGTTGCGATGTTTTGTAAACTTTATCTTAAAGCAACGTATATGTGGTGCTGTTAGATGCTGGATGTACTCTGTTGAGTGGCAAAAGAGAAGTTTGCCGCACGCACATATTCTTCTTTGGATGGTGGATGGTGGTTACACCAAATCAAATTGATGAAATCATTTCTGCGGAAATTCCTGATCCAGAGATAGAAGCAGAATTATACGAAACCAATATGGTTCATGTACCTTACGGACATAACAATACCACTTCGGTTTGTATGTCTGACAATAAATGTACGAAACACTATCCAGGTGCTTTTCTTTCGGAAACACAAACTAGAAATGATGGATATCCAATGTATCAGCGTCGCTCACCAGATGACAATGGCAGAACAGTTAGCGTTGAACTTAGAGGCGTGAATATCGAAGTTAACAACATATCGAAGTCGACAACATATGGATCGTACCATATTCGCCACTGTTGTCTAATTCACATTCAAAAGTCATGTCAATGTTGCGTATTGCAGTTTGGTGTAATCGATAAAATACGTGTGTAAATACGTCACAAAGGAAGCAACATGGCGGTTACTGATCTTGAACGATACGGTCGATACGTGAACTGCAATAAAGCGCTTTGTATGATATTTACTTTTGCGATTCATGACTGTTGTGCGTCTCTCAGTTAATTTGGAGAATGACCAAATAGTCTATTTCAACACAGAGAATACAGTACAGACAGAGAAAACACCCCCAGCAACAAAATTAACATTTACGAGTTTTTTCTCAACTTTCGTCAGTGAACCGTTTGCGAGAACTTGCTCTATTCGGAAATATCTATATTATACATACAATTACAATTACGATTGCTGGAACACGATAATCACTGGAATGAAGTTCGCACACTTTTCGCGAAGATCAGCCATCAAATTAGCGTTAATTATGGAATACGAACAAAAATGACATTGCCGAAGACATTTTACATCGTATTCGCTAAGAATTGGAAATGGGTAAATTCCGGTTGATACTTCCGGTGGTTTGATATCAATTCCATCTTCCCTTTAACAATTCACCAAAGATGAACTCATCACGAATATTCAGACATTAGACAAATTATCGTAACCACAATTCCTTAAGTGCACGCGCAATCTTAGCTGCCAAAAATACCGATGTTGTTGATTTAAACTGGAAGATTCAAAGTCAAATTCCGGGAGACTTGCGCTCATACAAATTGATCGATCGTGGAATTTCTAAATTCTTTGAATAGGCTTGGTATGCCACCGCATCATTTGCGTCTCAAAGTTGGATCTGTCGTTATTATGTTCCACAATCTTCAGGCGCCGAAACTGTGTAATGGAACCTGACTGATTGTGACGCAGCTATCGAATACAAAGGGGCAGAATGCTTGATTCTACGAATTCCTCTGAGTTCTAACGATTTGCCATTTCAGTTCAAACGTATTCAGTTTCCAGTGAAAATTCCATTTGAGACACAAGGATAGTCGCATAGTGTATGGTATACATTTGGAAATGCTATGTTTTTCACTCGGCCAGATATACGTGGCCTGCTCACGAGTTGGAAAACCATATTTTCTATACACCGGAACAGAAACCAAAAAATGTTTATCAAGCTGCGATACATTGAAAAAAAGTGAAATGATAAATTCAACTTTTTCATTTCTAAACACATAATTTCACGCAGGAAAACGACTGCGGGGTCAGCTAGTTTACAAATAAAATCTTGTCCAAATTATTTAAACATAAATATATGTACATATATATTTCTTTTTATTCATACTCAGAAGGAATTAAAATGTACAAAGACCGTAAGTTACATATTTATTGTAACATGCAAATACTTATATTTATAATAGATAACGCCTTTGGAAGAATTCTATTTTAGAGGTGATCTAGTAAGAACATACAAAAATATGAAGGGAACAGTTCTCTAGCCTGCTGAATGGCAGTGAAAACATAACACCAGGAGATGGTGAATCCGATTCCCCAATTGATGACGATGGAGCAGACGTTCCATTGCCCGATCATGAACAACATAACAGCTACCCGTCTGAAGAAAAATAAAGCGGCAAGGGCCGATGGATTGTCGGCTGAGCTATTCAAATACGGCGGTGAAGAACTAATCAAATGCATGCAATAGTTTCTTTGTAGAATATGGTCGGCCGAAAGCATGCCTGATGATTGGAATTTAATCTACAAAAAGCGAGATCCCACAATCTGCGCCAACTACCGTGGGATAAGCCTTCTAAACATCGGATACAGTGTGGCTTCAGGCCTGGAAAATCAACAACTGAGCACATAGTCACCACGCGCCAAATCCTGAAAAACACCCGTAAAAAAGGATCAGCACACCTCCGTAGATTTCAAAGCTGCTTTTGCAGTTCGAACTATTTTCTACAGGATTAGATTGAAAAAGTCGCACTATAGATAGTCGCTTTGTCTGATACCTCGTTTGGTATAGAGCCGTTCGAGAGATCCTTCCCAATCCTTACGGATATTTTGGTATTGCTCAACGTAAGTTTACATAGCCGTATTAGTTTTGCGGTGATATCAAATTCAGACATAGACGCATAAAGCAACTTCTTTTCGAGCTGTCAAAAACAGCTTTGGAATGGACGGAAAGGTGCGGGATCTCTTTTAACGGGTTTTTCCCGTATTTGGCGCACGGTGATTGTCTGCTCTTCTTCTTCTTTAGTTGCGAAGACACCGCTTTCGCGATTATAGCCGAGTTAACAGCGCGCCAGTCGTTTTTTTTTGTCGATACGTGGTGCCAATTCCATCCGGGGCCCTATTCTGTATCTCGATTCGAAAGTAAATTCTTTTCGAATTTAATATTCGACTCGAATGTGTTTTAGCATTCTGTAAAAAAATCGAAATAAGTTTATAAATATGCGAAAGTTGTACCACCCTGTGTCAGTATTTTCGAATGCTAAATGTCCAAATAAAATGAAATAAGTTTAAATTTATCTGAAAAATATGGATTCCGTTGCATTGTGGATGGAGGACGAGGAAATTATTGAGGAAAGGATTACGAGAAGATACATAAATGAATTTAATATTATGGAATTATCGCAAAATAGGTAATTTGTTATGTACATATGTATTATGTTCGGTTATAAACTGTTTTTGCATTTGGGATTATAGCTTCATACAAAACTTTAGACTTTCTAAGGAAGCCTTTGATTATGTTTTAAGAGGCATAACTGAAGAACTAACGGTACCTATAAGATCCACGGCAGTAAATCCAGCTATAAAACTTGCTGCTACTTTAAAATTCCTTGGTCAAGGGGGCTATCAACATCAAATAGGGCAAGACCGGTTTGCAGCGTTAGCACAGTCCACCACATCTCAATGTATTGCAGAAGTTTTGAATGCTATTGAAAAAGCAATGTGTCCGAAACACATAAAATTTGAAATGAGCTTACAAGAAAAGCGTGAAGCTAAGAATTAATCTTATTCAAAATTTGGATTACCAGGAATAATAGGTGCTGTTGATGGAACTCACATTCAGATGGTTAGACCAGTAAAAGATGAACATCTCTTTTTTAATCAAAAGCTAAAGCATAGCGTCAATGCTATGGTGGTAAGTTTATATTACGACGTTTTATTCAGACTTATTTATTGTACTTTATAATTAGATTTGTGACCATAACATGAATATAAGAGCTGTAAATGGAGTTTATGGTGGAGCAGCGCATGATGCACACGTATGGAGCCTTTCAAACAAATGACAAAACATGCTATCCAACTATCAAAATGGAGATAAATCTTCATGGTTAATTGGCCGGTGATTTTATTCAAACCGCTTGTACTTGTAATTATATATAGCCTAAGGCTTACTAATTATTCATTATCTATCCTATTTAAGGTGATTCTGGATATCCATTAGTGCCATGGCTCCTTACGCCTTACCGCAATGCAGAAGAAAATTCACTTGAAAGTTTGTACAATGAAAAATTTACAAAAGCAAGATCAATAATCGAGCGTGTATTTGGAATTTTAAAAAGTCGTTTTCGATGCCTGCTTGCTGGAAGAGAGCTTCACTATGCACCAAAAAAAGTTGTTAAAATTTTGAACGTTTGTTGTGCCCTGCATAACATTTGCCTCATATACAACGTTGAAGCACCAACAGTAATTGAAATTAATGAAGAACGATCTAATTTGGCTTTACCCAGCGTAGATCAAAACGAGTTTTCACGAATTGCGCAAACAATACGAGACCGAATTAAAATAAGCTTGCGTTCGTAATTTAAATAAAGTAACTAAAAAGCAATCCATTTATTTCATTTCTTTCAATTATTCATACATTTCAATAAGTAAAATTAACGGGTATTTACATTTAACATTTGTTCCTTGATTTTAAGTTTTGCAATTCTTACATTGTTCCTCTCCCTGTCGCTTTTAATTTTGTACTCATGCTTCAACTTTGCAAACTTTAGTTTTTGTCTTTCTAGTTCTATTTTTTCTTCATTTTGTTCAACAAGTTTCTTATTAGATTTAACTAAAGATTTTAAATTGTAATTCACGTCTTTTAAAATCTTAGTACAATCCTTGTGCAACTTTATTTGCCCGTCTACTTGCATTTTCAAGAGATTGTTTTTACTTGACCGCACAGTGCTACATTTGGGTGACGTTTGGGGGCGAGAAGGTGGCGTTAAAGGTGGTAGTTCTTCCAAATTTTGCAAATCACTTATGTCATTCTGAGTGCTTGGATCCGTGATTTCACATTGGTAGCTTTGTGTGACTTCACTTGTTCCCGCACTGAACTTTTGAGCATCTCCTATCCCATCTACCGCTTGATTTATCTGCAGTAAGTCAAATGCTCTTAATTCAACTGAATTGAAGGAATGAACTTTTGCAGGCACCACCTGTCCCCGACATATGTAACTTATTTTTGTGAGCTTTAGCCTTAATGTGGGTTTTGTAATCCGCCCAAACCTTTAATGCAAACAAAATAAATAGAAATTAATGCACAGGTAACGTATAATAGCAAAATAATTTTGTTCACACAGAAATTTACCTTTTCCCACGAAAGCATGTCCCGTATGGGTGGTCCATCTCCATTTAAATTCTCACTCAACCGCTCCCACAAATGTTTACTTGTTTGTTTAGTGTCGGCACATTTTACGTAGCCTTTGGCCAAGTTTGGATGTGATTCCATAAACTCCACCATTATTTCAAATTGGCTTTGTTTAGTGTGCTGACTTTTGCTAACCGAGTCCCTCGAATACATTTGACAATTAATTTCGAATTACATAGTTGCAAATTTTCTTAATTCGGATTCACTTTTCGAAATAAGGATTCAAAATGCGAAAATAGAGTTACCGAATACAAAAAATTCGAATTCGAGAAAATTCATTTCCGAATCGAGATACAGAATAGGCCCCCTGGTCTTTTCAACGGGGTGGAAGTCTTTCTCCTCCCCTGCTCTACCCGCGACTAATGCGTCGAATACTTCCAGAGTTGAAGGGTTTTCGTCCATACGTACGACATGACCTATCCAGCGCAGCCGCTGTCTATTAATTCGCTGAACTATGTCAATGTCGTCGTATATCTCATACAGCACTTCGTTCCATCGGATGCGATATTCGCCGTGCTTACGCACAAAGGACCATAAATCCTTCGCAGAACCCTCCTCTTGAAAACCCGTAACGTTGACTCATCAGATGTTGTCATCGTCTATGCCCCTGCACTAGAGCTCCCACTCCTGGAATGTTTTCGAATTCCCGGGATTTCGGGATATCGAAATTTCATTTCCCGGGATTCCCGGGAAAAACGGGAGAAAATAAAAATTGCTAATTATTGCTTATAAATTTAAAAAAATTAAATTATTATTTTTTATTTCCAATCAGTTACATAGATTCAATTGAGTATGCCCATGTTCTTGGGTTCTTTATAATAAAAATATTATTATTTAATAATAATTATTATTTCTTATAAATTGAAAAAAATATATAATTCACTTTTTATTTCGAATCAGTTACATGAATTAAATTAAAAATATACCTATGTATTTGGTATTATATATACATATATTATTTTGTCAAAAAACAAATAATAAAAATCACAGATCGATTTCTGTAGGAACTAATTTTAAATAGTATTTTAAAAATACAAGCGCATCCATTGTTTCATGGTTTAAACTAGATCTGATTTTAGTGCAAATGCTTCCAGACACTGAAAAACAACGCTCGCATTCGACACTAGTTGGTGGTATTGTCTTTAAAAAATTACAAGCAACCTCCAGATTGCTGCCAAACAGTGTTGTAAAGTACTAAATTCTTACTAATTGTTTTTTGGCAATGTTCATCTATTGTAAATACAACTTTGTTTATGAAAAAATAATAACTAACAGTGTTTAAAAAAAAGGACAAAAATCCCGAATATCCCGGGAAATTAATTTTAAATCCCGGGAGGAGTTTTAAGTCCGGGATCCCGGGATTTCGGGAGCCCGGGAGTGGGAGCGAGTTGTAGAGTTTGGTTTTTGTTCGTCGAAAGAGCACTTTACTTCTCAATTGTCTACTCAGTCCGAAGTAGCACCTGTTGGCAAGAGTTATCCTGCGTTGGATTTCCAGGCTGACATTGTTGGTGGTGTTAATACTGGCTCCTAAATAGACGAAATTATTTACGACTTCAAAGTTATGACTGTCAACAGTGACGTGAGAGCCAAGTCGCAAGTGCGACGACTGTTTGTTTGATGACAGGAGATATTTCGTCTTGCCCTCGTTCACCATCAGTCCCTTTTGCTTTGCTTCTGGCGAATGCAGAACTAACGGAGCGGGTGTTGAGGCCAATGATATCAATATCATCGGCATACACCAACAGCTGTACATTCTAATAGTTCATTAGTTCTGCAACTCGAATTATTTTCTTCAGCAGCAGATTAAAGAAGTCGCACGATGGAGAGTCGCTTTGTCTGAAACCTCGTTTGATATCGAACCGTTTGGAGAGAACCTTCCGGATCTTGACGGAGCTTTTGGTATTGCTCTACGTAAGTTTACACAGCCGTATTACTTTTGCGGCGATATCAAATTCAGACATAGCGGCATACAGGCAGCTCCTCTTCATGCTGTCAAAAGCAGCTTTGACGGAAAGGTGGCGGAGTTGATTCTCTTTCTACGGGTCGTTTCCAGGATTTGAAGCATGATGATTATCTGCTCAGTTGTTGAGTATCCAGGCCTGAAGCCGCATTGGTAAGATCCAACCAGTTTGTTGAAGGTGGGTTTTAATCTTTCGGGCAATGGAAAGCCTGCTTCATTGTCATATATTGGGGAATCGGATTCACCATCTCTTGGTGTTATGTTTTCACTGCCATTTAGCAAGCTGGCGAAGCTTTTCCTCCATAATTTTAGAATGCTCTAGATATCAGTCACTAGATCACCTCTGAGGGTTCACAAGAGTGTGCTCCGGTCTTTAAACCTTCTTTAAATGGCCGTATCTTTTCGTGGCATTACTCCTCTCGTAAGTGATTTTGAATTATCTGTCTGTCTTTTCATTAATTATATTTTCCATTTTTTATTTCTATGTATTAAAGGAAGTTTACACTTTAATAAATCTTATTTTTTCCATCAGTTCCTGAGTTGTCATATATACCTTAGCTGTCGATGTCCATCTCTGTATCATTATTATCATTTGAAAGATTATAAATTTTAAATGGTTTTTTAATATTGATTGAATTTTTATTTTCCTGTGTTTCTTTCCTATACCGGGTTGTTCTTTATATCTAACAGCTTTATAATTTGTGATAAATCTCTCTCTCCTCTTTTCTTTAAAATTTTGCTTGTTTTTATTTAATTCGTTTACGACTTAATATTTATTTTTATTTAAATTAGTTCTTACTATATCTTCACTTATTTGATTATTTTGTACTTTATTTGGTGTACATTTAATTGTCGAATGAAATCTACCATTATAATTTCTAATAGCCTTTTAATAATTGTTTTACTGATAATTCTTGATTTAATTTATACAATATTCTAAATTTCTCTGTTATGGCGTTATGAAACCTTTCTACATCTGTATTACCTATGTGGCTATTTGGTTATGTTAGATTAATTTTAACATTTTCACTATTTAAAAATTCGTTTATTCTGAGGGCTTTAAATTGATTAACTGCTATAATTTTTCGTGCTTTTCTTGGTTAAGCGAAATAATCTTCTAACTGTTCAATAATTGTTACTGTTTAAGTGTATGTATACCCACTAGGTGTCCTTTTCACTGATCCACTCACCTCCACTTTATCAACAAAGAATCCAAGTGTACTTTATATTGTATTTAAACTGATTGTAATTGATCTGGTATTATACACATCTGTTTACCACTAAGTATATTTATAATAAAAATGTACAATATATGTAAATAAAAGCACTTGATGATCAACGATATGGTGTCCGTATAAAGCAGCGAGAGATGATGTTTAGGCGCATGTGTCCCGGTTGTTGCCGATGTATAGACGATGTTATGTTGAGCTCCGGATTGTTGACGATTCGAATTAACGCGCACAGGATCGGTGAAAAGTTTAAATGTAGAATAGCGTGAGGTGTTATCGCGGCACAGTGTATCGAACGAATAGTGTGCTATCCTGTTGTCCATCCTTTTTGTTTAGTGGGTTTTACAGGTGTGGTGAGTTGTGTTATTGTGTCATCGGCGGTGGTGTATTGTACTGTAGCATTAGGATGCGCCAGTTTTACCGAGTAGAAGGGGTGGATGCTTAACTCATTTAAACTTACATATATGATTTTTATCATTTAATGGGTAAACTGCACCAAATTTAGAAAATTCTAAATCTATGGTTGTTAGAAAGTGGAACTTTTTATAATGTAGTTGTCTATATGGATGATTTCATTACTTTTTGTTGGTGTTTCTGTAAGACAAAGTTTAGATTTGATACGTCTCCTATCATATTTTACTTCTTGACATGTTTTGCATTGGTTAATTACTCTATTAACTCTAAATTTGGATAGGCAAGTTAATTTCTAATAAGTTGATTATATATGTATGTAGTATATGTTTCTTGCATACCCGAATGCACACTTTCTCTAATGTGATACAGTAGTGGCTCGAAATAGTTGGTAGTTTGTTATTGGGGTGCTTAACTTTTTCGAATTCTTAAGTTGTCCGTGATTTGAAGCATGTATTTCCTCTTTGTGTAATATATAGTGCATTTGTTTACATATATAAGTGATATATACACTCATACGATGTTTGAAACTTTGAAGTAATCAGTAACCTTATTCTGATGAAGCCTTTTCTCCGAATACGGTTTTGCGATGTCCGCTCGTAGTTCGCGAAGTTGTGAAATATGTTTGTTGGAGAACTTTGTTTTGTACTCATTCCATTTAATAAGTCAACAACTCTTGTGTCTCTTCGAATATGCGATTATAAAAAGGATCTGGTGAAAATAGCGCCGATAGATGGATATGGTTTTCGACATCATACTGATGATTTAATAAGTTATGCCGTGCTTTTTGTAAAACGTTTTGAGGGCATTCATCCCATGCAAGTTTTCATAGCAAAATTGCTTGACCAAGATCGTGTTTGTGCACTAATTCATGAATCGGCAGGCCTTCTTGAGTCGCAATGGATGTCAACAACTTATTGCGATTAGAAAGTTTTGTCAGTTTTATTCGATTCTGGTCGATTAGTTGAATAGCTGCTGTGACATTTAATGGAAGAAACATACAAAAAATGTTCCCGTCGATGAACGTCGAGTGCGCAGAACAATTATCCTATAGAAGAATGGTCTTTGCAGGCAAGTTATTTTGAACATTAAAGCGACGTACCTATAAAACAAATCGGAATTTATTCTAGTTTGAAATCACTTTATAAATACAATAATAAAATCTTTTACAAATACTGTATGAAAGCGAGTTTTAAAAATTTTTTATGTTATTCATGCATTTGCAGAATAATTGTAGTTCAGCGGAATTTTTCAGTTCAGGAAGCAACATAGCTTGGCAGCCTTCCCGATCACAAGTGGCTTAAGTTTCTGTAACCCTCCTGCATTTGCGTATTATACAGACGTATCTCTTTCATTACGTTTTTTACTGGGGCAGTCTTTTCACAAAAGAGGTTTCCATTTAATGCATTTTTGTCCGCAAAGCATTAATAAATGGAGTAATTGACGCTTGAATTTTGAAAACCAGCCTAGACTTGCTCTAAAGTCATTCGGAGTTCTTTGCATTAGCTTTCAAAATGGGTCCACTTATTGGACAATGTCTTTCTCGTTGATTTAAGAACCACTTGTACAGCTGATTTTATAAACCCACGTGTGTATGTATAGTTTTTCTCTTAATTTCGCCAGATGTACCTGACACTGCTGCATAAATATTTTCTTTGTTTTTTTCATATGTTTTAATATTTTATTTTTGAAATTGAAGAAACCTGAAAATCTATGGCCAATCCATTAGCCAACACGCCTTCATCTAATTTTTTTAAAATCTTACATTTTTCGGCGACATATACTCCATTTTCTATACATTGATGTGTTCAAAACAAAACAAGTACAACTGTTTTCTTAAACAAGCAACTTATGACTGGAAACATATGCATTTTGTTGCGCGTTTTCTCCGCTGCTGTCGCAGAAGGAACAATTCGTCCCGTCGTCATGTCCGTATTTATAGAGATACTCTCTAAAACACCCGTGTCCCGTCAAAAACTGCGTCTGGTAGAAATCTGTTTCTCCATGTTTCCTCTCTATCCATGCTTGCACGCTTCTAATTAGTCTGTGGGTCCATCTTTCCTTCGTAGCTGCATCCCATCGCCACTCATCGAGGCTTGTTTGCCTCTCATCCTTTCGTTCTTTAGCCGTTAGTCGCCTGCCCAGACTTTCAGACCCTTGATATACTCTTTTGAGTTCCATGGCCATTATCTCTGGTGGTATGATGCCTGCTAAAACCCCAACCGCTTCGTGGGATACCGTACGAAATGCACATGTGACCCTTATGGCATTGAGCGCATAGTTAATTTCACTTTCTTAGCATACGTCTTTTGCTGTAGTGCAGGTCCCCATATGGGCGCCGCGTACATCAGAATTGATTGGCTCACCTTCGCAAATAGCGCTCGCCTATTTTGGCTTGGTCCACCAATGCTGGCCATTATTCTTGATAGGGCGGCCGTTATACGAGCTTTTCGATGTGTGTCTTAAAGCTAAGTCTATTGTCAATTGCTTGTGATCAGGACAGCTTCAGTTTTTTGCCCAAAGAGTTGAAGTTTTGTTGCCGTGAGCCACTCTTTAATCGTTAACGCCGCTTGATTGCAGAGGTACTCAAGTTGTCCCAGTTCTTTTGCTACTATTGTTATGGCAATATCATCCGCGTACCCGATTATCTGTACCTGCTTTGGGAGAGGGAAACGCAGCACCCCGTCGTACAATACGTTCCACAACAATGAGCCAAGCACGGAACCTTGTGGAACTCCACCCGTTACCCTAAATGTTTCTTGTCCGTCATCATATCGTACAGTAACAACCGGTCGGACAAGTAGCTGGATATGATCCTAACCAAGTAAGCCGGGGTTTTGTTACGTTCTAGTGCACTTATAATATGTGGCCTGTATGCCGAATCTGCCGTGTCTATTAACTCCACATCAGTGACTATTGTCCATTCCGTTTCAGCAGGTTCTTGCGCTTGCGCTGTTCGATTCTCTGGAGCTGTGCGGGGAATAGAGTTTCCACAACGGTTTTCAGTAGCGCGGGGCACGTCGGTGCTTGTCCTTTGCCACCTCTGATCTTCATCATTACCAGCTTATAAGCATCACCTCATGTGTTTTCGTCGATATTTCCGCAGAGTTTTTTAAAGCAGTAAGATTTACTTTTTTTGATTGCTTTTTTGAGATCTTTACGTTTTCTTTTAAAGCATTCACGTAATTGCGTGTGCTCTGCGAGTTCTCGACTCCTTTGACATTTCCTCCTCGCTTTGTGGCATTCCTTACTTAATGTGTCGATATACTCATTCCACCAGTAAACAGGCTTTCTACGAGCGCCATTTTTCTTCCTACTCATAGAAGCGTCGCATGCTTTAATGACGTGCCGCACTAGGGTCTCCGCCTGTCGATTTATGTCTTCCTCAAATGTTAGATGACCATCTAACATGAGTTTGAAGATTTCAACGTCCATGGTTTCCATCTTCCATCCTTTTCTCTGTACTTTCTTAGTGGACATATTCCTTCGATTGTGTACCGAGTGTTCGATTTCGAACATAATAGCATGATGGTCACTGTGTGTATACCTATATATGTCGCACACCTGCCACCTTGCTGTCCGTGCTAGAGAACTGCTAGCGAAGGTTATGTCAATGACCGATCCCCGATGGTTCTTCACGAACGTATTTTGATTTTCGGTATTTAGGAACACCATATCTAACGACGAGAAGGCCTTTAGCAGAGCATCTCCACGCCTTTTTGTGCAGATGCTACCCCACTCCATTGCCCATGCATTAAAATCGCCTGCTATCACGTTTCTTGTAGCAGACAGAATTTCTCTGATTAGTTCGTCCAGGATTTTCTCAAAATCAATCTGCGATATGCGGTGGTATGTAGCATCTATAAAAATTGATCCCACAGATTTTCGCTCGTGTGTAAAACGATTTCCCTGATGGCGGTTTGTCCTGAAACATTTCCCCTCCACATGCCCATATGGCAGCTTTGTTTGTGTTGTCAGAGATCCATGTCGCGCCGCTTATATTTTTGTACTGTTCGCAAAGTATAGCAACATCGACCTTTTCCTCGTAGACCGTCTGCTTAAGAAGCTCTTGTGCAGCCTCACAGTGGTTTAGATTGAGTTGCATCACTCTCATTTTTAGATGTTTTTCACTTCTTCTTCTTAATTGGCGTAGACACCGCTTACGCGATTATAGCCGAGTTAACAACAGCGCGCCAGTCGTTTCCTCTTTTCGCTACGTGGCGCCAATTGGATATTCCAAGCGAAGCCAGGTCCTTCTCCACTTGGTCCTTCCAACGCAGTGGAGGTCTTCCTCTTCCTCTGCTTACTCCGGCGCGTACTGCGTCGAATACTTTCAGAGCTGGAGTGTTTTCGTCCATCCGGACAACATGACCTAGCCAGCGTAGCTGCTGTCTTTTAATTCGCTGAACTATGTCGATGTCGTCGTATATCTCGTACAGCTCATCGTTCCATCGAATGCGGTATTCGCCGTGGCTAACGCGCAAAAGACCAAAAATCTTTCGCAGAACTTTTCTCTCGAAAACTCGCAACGTCGACTCATCCGTTGTTGACATCGTCCAAGACTCTGTACCATACAGCAGGACGGGAATTATGAGTGACTTATAGAGTTTGGTTTTTGTTTGTCGAGAGAGGACTTTGCTTCTCAATTGCCTACTCAGTCTGAAATAGCACCTGTTGGCAAGAGTTATCCTGCGTTGGATTTCTAGGCTGACATTGTTGGTGGTGTTTACGCTGGTTCCAAGATAGACGAAATTATCTACAACTTCAAAGTTATGACTGTCAACAGTGACGTGAGTGCCAAGTCGCGAGGACTGTTTGTTTGATGACAGGAGATATTTCGTCTTGCCCTCGTTCACTGCCAGACCCATTTGTTTTGCTTCCTTGTCCAGTCTGGAGAAAGCAGAACTAACGGCGCGGGTGTTAAGGCCGATGATATCAATATCATCGGCATACGCCAGCAGCTGTACACTCTTATAGAAGATGGTACCTTCTCTACTAAGTTCTGCAGCTCGAACTATTTTCTCCAGAAGCAGGTTGAAGAAGTCGCACGATAGGGAATCGCCTTGTCTGAAACCTCGTCTGGTAGTGAACGGCTCGGAGAGGTCCTTCGCGATTCTGACGGAGCTTTTGGTGTTGCTCAGCGTCAGCTTACACAGCCTATTAGTTTTGCGGGGATACCAAATTCAGACATCGCGGCATAAAGGCAGCTACTTTTCGTGCTGTCGAAAGCAGCTTTGAGGTGGTGTGTGTCGATGTTTTTACACGCCTCTTGATATAGAGGACACTTTTTGCTTCCTATTTGGTGGTCGATATTTTCCCTGTCCTTTTTCTTACATGCACTGCATGACGGGTGGTTTTTATTACACGACTAAGCAAAGTGCCCAGTTTTTCCACACTTGACACAGCACTCACTCCTGTCATCTGGATTGTTGCATGTTTTCGCCAGATGTCCGTATTCAAGGCATCTGGAACACCTCCTGAGGTTTTGCTTCGCCCTTATTTGGCACACTACGCAGCCTGTTTTCATCTTGTGTGCATCAAGAAGTACTTTTGCTTCCATTGCGGGTAGACTTACCACGGCAGTTTAGGTTCCTAGGTATGCCGTCCTGATGCTCTTAATCGAGTTTATATCAAAATTGCTCAACTCGTTTACTTGTAGGCGTATTGCCTCAGTAATGTCCTCTTTCGTTGTGATTTCATCAAGATTAGGTATTTCTACAAGAATATCGTGAGTTAGAGCTTTTATTTGCGCATTACATTGCTCCCAACACTTTACTTATTTCGGTCTTGAAGACCCCAGTGCTCTTCATCTGGGCCTCTTTCAGCTCTAACAGAATTTTTCCTTTTGCCGTCTTTCTTATCTTGGTCACATTTTCCCCTAATTTTTGCAACGTATCACTCTTCGTGACAGTCCTGAGGATTTCGCTATATGACATTCCCCCGGTTTTTTCTATTACTATTGCAGTGCTATAGTGTCTTCTTTAGTTGCTTACGTTTAACCGTGCTCCAGCCATCTTGTTTTCCCATTTCTTTCTCCTTGCTTCTGACTGAGTTGTCGCACTTTGCTTCCTTGCTCAGGGGAACTTCCATTTTTTCGACCATTCCTTATGGCAAGTTTTATTTTTCTTCGGCGGTGTTCTTCGCTTCGCTTTTTGTTTACCCACGTGTACAGCACTACATGTGTGTGTAAACACAATCAACATATCAGAAGTTAAAATGACATCAGAAATAGAAAAAGTATCGAAAAATTAAGAAGTATTAAACTTTTTAATGTTCTGTGTGACGACTAAAAGCTGCTTAACTTTTCGATATACTTAACTTTTATGCATCTTATCTTTTCTAAATCTCTACTGTATAACAAAATTTGTTTTACAGCTTCATCTTTTCTGCAAACTGGATAAAAAATAGGGAGCTCGAAAGAATAATGTCTGGTCAAAGGCATATAAATCAAGGTATGCGTGTCTTGTAAGTTGTATCACAAACTTGTATGACAAGGCATAAAAAAAAAATAGAACCCGTCGAAAAGAGTCATGGTAGGGAGAGCGTCGCAGGTATTCCCTATCCAAAGTGATAAAAATACCCCAAAGAGACTACGCGAGTCATTGGGATATTTACCACCAACGAAGAAACCCAAAAACATAAGTCAACAAGTGCAGGCAACAAATAGTGCGGTCACTGCAATCATGTATAAAGACAGTTCGGGAGATAAGCCCGCTGGTGGAAAATGGGTAGAGTTGGTTAGAAAGAAGAAACCGATCGAAAGAGAATTAGATCGAAACCAGACCCTATTACCTTAACAAACAAGGAGGGAGCGTCGTATGCGAATATCCTGAAAACAATTAAATGTGATGTGAAATGTGGCCTTGAAGAACTGTGTTCAAACGTGAGGTATATCAGAAAAACCCTCAAAGGATACATGCTTCTTCTTCTTCTTCTTAATTGGCGTAGACACCGCTTACGCTATTATAGCCGAGTTAACAACAGCGCGCCAGTCCTTTCTTCTTTTCGCTACGTAGCGCCAATTGGATATTCCTGACCTGCTTATTGAATTAAAAAACCAAGCAGATAAGAGAGCCGACACGTACGAAAGCGCCTTAGTGAGAGTGATTGGCGAGATGGCTGTAATACAGCTAAAAACTCATAATATTACCATTATGTGTAAGGACTTGGATGAGATAACCACCCCCGAAGAGATCTGCGACGCGTTGCAAAAAGAGTGTGGGATTCAAAACCTGGGATAGATAGATAAATAATTGAGGAATGCACCGCGACCTTAGGTCTATTGTGCCCTCTCCTAACTCACAGGGACAGGCGATGTGATCCCTATTCGGAAACATGGATCCAAGGGCCTTTAACCTGCGTCTACAGACTGCTGTGCAGTCGGTTAGCAGGTGTTCCGGAGTTTCAGGCTCCCTGTCGCAAAACCGGCAGTTGGCGCAAGATGATAGGCCCATGTTAAATAAATGTCTATTCAACTTGCAGTGGCCGGTGTAGAATGCGACCAGTAGCCTGAGTTTATCCCTTGGGAGGTTAATTATTGATTTAAACCAATTCTGGTTGTACCCCGCAATTAGCAACATAGCAAGTCGCATACCATGCGCTCGTTGCCAATTGCTTTCCCTGAACACTCTTTCTTCCTTACGGAGCAGCTCTTTTACGGTATGGGGGCCCACCCGGTGAATGGTTCGGGCCCTACCATATTGGTCGAGGCTGCAGAGCGGTCAAGCTCATCAGGCAGTTCGTTGCTGGCTATACCTCTATGACAAGGCACCCAAATTAGGTGCACCTGGTTTCGTTCAGCTAGGCTGTTCAGCCGTTCTCTACACTCCTGCTCTAGTAGCGATTTGATATCGAAGGAGGAGATTGCTTTTAGTGCCGCTTGTCTATCGCTGAGTATAGTTATTCGCTCATTGCGGTAGTTGCGATGGAGGTTTATCACTATACATCGATTTATGGCAAAGACCTCTGCCTGAAAAACTCTCGGAAAGCTACCCATCGATATGGAGAGTTTGGTGCGTGGACCCGCGATCCCTGCACCAATTCCCTTTGATGTTTTCGAGCCGTCGGTGTACCACTTCAACGTGCTTTCCCTCAGCGTTAGCTCAAAAGTGGAGTCGTTCCACTCATTCTTGTTGCCGAGGGTAACCTTGAACTTCTTCGTGAAGTTAATTGTTTTGGTAATGCTGTACATGCTGCTTCCACCGCAAAGTTGAATCCAGCGTAAGACCAACATATTTGACCCTGCTAGTCATCTCGACCTCTCTACCACCAAGTGTAAGATTCCTTAGACCGGGTAGGGACCTGCGTCTCGTAAACGGAACTATAGTCGTCTTTGAGGGGTTGATACTCAATTCAACTCCTCTACACCACCCCTTTGCCTAGTTTACACCTCGTTGTATCAGCTCGCAGAGAGTGTCCTCAGATTTACCTCTGGCTATGATTACATATACATACCCTTGGCAGCGGATTCCATTGTCCGTTAGTAGTGCTAACAGGTCGTCCACGACTAGGCTCCATAGTAGTGGTGATAGCACACCACCCTGTGGGCAGCCCCTTTTTGTGCCGAGACGAATCCTTGTACCTTCTACTGTAGTCTCAGCAATTCTGGTGCGCAGTACGGCCTCTATCCATCTACGCACCGGTGCTGCCACATTCCTTCTCTCCAGTGCCCTGGCTACACTCCTGTGAGATGTGTTGTCAAAGGCACCTTCGATGTCCAGGAAGGCGCATAGCATCACTTCCCCACTCTCCAGCGAACTCTCTATCTCCGAGGTTAACTGGTACAGAGCCGTATTGGTCGATCTTCCCGCTCTGTATGCATGCTGAGCAGCAATCTTCAGCGCCTTCGATCTTATCTCATAGTCTATGATCTTTTCCATAGTTTTTATAAGGAAGGAAGTTAGGCTAATTGGCTTGAAAGAGTTGGCCAGAGAATAGTCCTTCCTTCTTACTTTGGGTATAAAGATCACCTCAGCCGTCCACCCTAACTCAGGGATATACGCCATTGCAAGGCTCTCCCTCAGCAGCCGAACCAGGTGTGGCAGCAGAATCTGCTCATCCTGTTGTAAAAGCGCTGGGACGATAGCGTCCACTCCGGGAGACTTGAACTTTTTGAACGAGGCCATTGCCCACTTGATCGAGTCCACGCTGAATATTTGTTTCGCGATTGCTCAGTCGGAGCGGAATGGCCTGTGTTCAATTACGGGTAGACACTGGTCTTCTGGATTAGTCTTCGGGAAGTGAGCATGTAGACTCTGTGGCTTTGTCTTCTGCGCTGGTCGTAAAAGTCCCGTCGCTTCTTTTAATTGCTTGCACTGTGTCAGTCTTGCGTCTAGCCAGCGTCTTGTGCAGTCGAGCCGCTTCTGGTGTGGAGGTGACATTTTCACAGAATCTCCTAAAGCTAGCCTGTTTAGGAGACCTAATCTCCTTATTATATAGAGTGAGGTTGCTCCTATACTCTTCCCAAACCCCTGTACGCTTTGCTCTATTAAATAGCCTAGGTACTTTTTTCCTGAGGTCTGCAAGCTTTCTTGACCACCAGGGACAGTTGCGCCTGTCTGTGGGCACTTTTAGGGGGCAACTGTCATTGTAAGCGTTAATGATGGACCCGTTCAGCGTAGATAACCTGCTCTCTATTCCCGGGAGGTTAACGCTATCGTCAGTCTGCCTTTCCCTACTCAATTTCTCACTCGGCCTCCCCCTGAAGGCGCTCCAATTTGCCCTCCGAGGGTTACGTCTAGGGGGAGTTGTCTGACCTCCACCTTCAGCGCGAACCTTACGATTCTCTGGTCTGACAGGGAGGGCTCCGTCGAGGCCCTCCATCGTCAGACCCCATGTCAAGCCCTTCCCTTCTGCTTATCGTTATGAAGGTGGGTTCGCACCCCACATTCTTTATTGCTAAATTGTTACTTAATACATATTCCAATAAAGACTCACCCCTCGAGTTATAGTCCGTACTGCCCCACTCTAAGTGGTGGGCGTTTGCATCGCAGCCGATGATGAGGGGCAGCCCGTACCTCCCGCAGTACTCCACAAGCCTTTCCACCACTACGGGGGGTGCTGTAGATGCCTCCCCCGGGAAGTAGGCTGATGCCAGGACGAAGTCCTTGCCTTCATAGTCCCTGGCCTGTACCGCCACCAGATCCTGCGTCAGGAATTCTGAAATACAGAAAAATTTAATATTGCTCCTGACTCGAGAGATCCCAGATTACCTTGTTGTATTCTGTCTTGAGGCCTTTAACCTCTTCTTTGTAGACCCAAGGCTCTTGGATTAGAAGGTTCCCCATTTTTTCCGCTGTGAAACTGCTCGTTATGACAGTCGAAGCTGCCGCCGCGTGTTTCAGGTTCACCTGGGCGATTTCCATATCGACGGCCACTATAATAGTGGTTCGATGATGGGCAAGTCCTCATCCCCGCCGTCGTTCGCGCTGCTGTCCATGAGGTCTCCTAATCCATCGAGGAGTTCCTGGCTGGAGGGGAGCTCTGCGCCGCCCTCTTCCGCCCGGTGCTGAGGGTTGGCTTCCGGCTATCCTTGAGTTGCCGCCCCTCATCCTCTAGAGGCTGGGGGCTCCTGCGGCGTTAACAGCCCGTTCTTCCACTTCGCGGTCACGGTCACTCGCCCGGCTGCCTTGCGCACGAACAGACATCCCGGAGGTGCCGCAGGTACCACTTGAGGCTGGCTCCGCTCATGCCCTTCCTACGAGGGTCATCGCAGCCGCCGGGTTTGCCAGCTGCCGGGAGAGGGCGCTGCCTCTCTTCCTGCGTCTTCTTCTCCTCTTGCTCGCACCGTCGTTCTCTGCCCGACATGACTCCCCTGAGTCTGAGCAGCTGAGCCTGCTACAGGGGGTCCTGGTGGTGCTTTGAGTTCCATCCGCGGTCTTCGACGCTTGGACGCCGCTGCACGAGGGCATGTCGTCCTCATCCTCCCTGGCATGCTCCTCGAACAGCGCCCCCTCTTCTGGCGAGAGAGCATCAAGGAAGCTGAACTTCCGCTTAGCTCCTTGACCCCTCCAGCTTGCAGCTGCGCCCGGTGTTGGGGAGGATCCGTTCAAATACAGCCGAATTTACCTCCTGGCTGCAAATCATCCAATTGGCACGGGAGTCGTATAACACCCTGGATTAGGAGGTGGTAGCTTTTGGTTGCCTCACGCATGCGGCACTCGTCAACCTGCCTGGGCAGTGCAAGTCAATACCACCCACACCGGTTGGGGGATGCCGAGTATACCTTGCGACTAAGCCCCTGCACCCCGACAAGGTGCCTACCATTCGAGCGGAAAACCTGGGAAAGCAAAATATAAAAAATTTGCGTAAAACTCGAAGCGGCACTCAAATAGCCCATATATGCTTACGAGCTGAGGATGCCAAAACCTTACTTAGGTGCGATAAAGTAAAGATCGGGTGGTCTATCTGTCGCCTCCGGTAATATTCACCTATTACTTGTTATTTTAGGTGCTTCCAACTATTTAAACAATGTTGCAGCCGCATTGATACATCTTCCCTTTGTACACGTTGCGGAACTCCTGTCCTAAATAAGTAGATAAGACGGTGCTAGAAGCAAACATAAATGTCGCCTTATTAACCGAACAATATTCTCAACGTTCGGAAAGCATAATGCGGCAAGGCAGCAATATGGGCCAGGAAAAGACAAGCGTTCACATCACGCTCCAAGGAAGCTTATAACGGCTTTACATGGGCGAATATACAAGGAATATAATTTGTAAGCTGCTATGCTCGTCCTAGCGCAACAATTAGCGAATTTGAGGACTTTCTCCTGGAGTTGTATCTAGAGATCAGAAGCAAATCGCCAATAATAATATCGGAAGATTTTAACGCATGGCCTACTGCTTGAGGTAGCAGAATTACAAATCAAGGTGGTCGCCTCATTCTAGAATTTTTGAATCAAACAAATCTTACAATTTTAAGCAGTGGCACACAAAATACCTTTCAAAAGAGAAATAATGGTTCCATAATAGACCTAATGTTTGCTAACAACGCGCTTAGCAGGCATACTAAGTGGAAGATGTCAGATATCTACACAAATAGCGACCATATGGCTATAATAGCTGAATATTTGTTCTCCCAAGAAACGGAACTCTGTCGGAGAAAGACCTCTCGAAAACGAAGTTGGCGGCGAAGACACCAAGCGAGGACGCCGCCCACATAGTATCCGCGGTGCGTAAGGAACTAGTTGCAGCATGTGACGCAACTATGCGCAGGGCGAAATATAATAAAAAGCGAAAGCCGGAACGAAGGAATCGCCAAGCTGACGAAGAGATGTCACTCAGCTAGACGCCGCCTACAGCGTGACCAGGCAGGTGAAAATGTAATCCACCTCAGAGAAGCATTTAAATACCAAAAAAAGCTCCTGAAGTCAACCATTACCTGTAGTAAAAGATCCTGTTTCGAAAAGACCTGTGAAGAAGCAAACATGAACCCCTGTGGAACGGCATACAAAATTTGTGTGTCGAAGTTCAAAAATAAGTCGGAGCAACCTAAGAACGCATCATTTATCAGAAATGTTGTCGAAGCATTGTTCCCGACATATGCTTCCATTTCCTATGTTAAGCGAAACGAAGCTACAGAGCCTCCCCTATTAGTCATAGAAGAAGAACTATTGGCTACAGCGAAAAAATCAAAAACAACAAAGCGCCTGGAATAGATGGTATACCAGAGCCCTTAAAAAAGCCATAACTCTTAGACCCAGTATGTTTGTTAACATGTACAATGCGTGTATATTAGAAGAGGGGTTCCCCGATCCGTGCAAGGTACAGGGACTGGTTCTACTCCCAAAACCAAAAAAAACACCTGGAAAACCTTCATCATATCGACCTCTGTGCATGCTCGACATGATTGGGAAGTGTACGAAAGCTATGTAAGCAACTGCTTGGAGTTAGCAATCCAAACGGCGGCGGATTATCAGAGAGACAATACGGCTTTATAAAAAAGAGGTCCGCTATTGACGGACTATGAGAAGTAGTTGATACTGCGAAGTGTGCAATAAGTGGGAAGGTGGTACTAAAAAATACCCACAGACTGACTCCGGACATACATTCGTGGATAGGAAGACAAAACGGGGACCTGGATTTCCACCTGACCCAAATATTCAGTGGCCATGGGTGCTTTAGAAGCTACTGATGCAAATATCGTCATGATTTTATTCCATATTTTCCGAAGTGTACAGAATGTATAGAAGATTCTGAACACGTATTCTTTCATTGCCCTCGGTTTTCAAGCACTCCGGCTTTCGATGCTTCCTCCTACTATAAAAAAAGGATTCATCTCCTGTTTCTATATTCTGTGCTCTCATTGTGTTTTTTTATAAATTCTAATTTATCGTTTGAAAAGATTTATATTAATTTATCTTGAACTATACTATACTGTCGCTCAGATAGTTCTGAATAAATTTCTACTTTTCCATTTAATATGTCTTTTTTTAAAATTTCACCTAATCTATCGAAAACATATTCCGAAATCCGTATGATCCATTTGCATTGTACTATTTTTAGTTCTTATATTTTATTTTATGTTAAGATAATTTGTGTAATATTTGTTGACTGTTTAATTTTTGATATAAAAATTATCTTGTAAATTTTCTTCTGCTGAATGAAGAGTTTGCATTAATGTCATCTATATTGATAACTATGTTAAGGAATTTTCTATATTTTCGTCAGTAGTTTCATCCTCCTTCCCCTCTTTGATAACGTCTGAGATAATAACTGATATAACCTACTACTTTGTTTTCTTTTCATTTAATATCTTCTTCTTTACTGGCGTAGACCAAGTGATCCTGTCTTCCTTTACCTGGTCTTACCAATGGAGTGGATGTCTTCCTCCTCCTCTGCTTCCACTGTCAGGTATTGCGTCGAAAACTTTCAAAGCTGAAGTGTTTTCGTCCATACGTACGACCAGTTTGTTGACATAGCTAGCGTAGCCACTGTCTTTTAATTCGCTGAACTATGTCAATGTCGTTGTATAACTCATACAGCTCATCGTTCCATCGAATACGATATTCGTCGTGGCCAATGCGCAAAGAACCACAAATCTACCGCAGAACCTTTCTCTCGAAAACTCGTAGCATCATCAGATGTTTTCATCGTTCATGCCTCAGCACCATATAACAGGACGGGAATAATGAATGACTTATAGAGTTTTGTTTTTGTCCGTCGAGAGAGGACTTTACTACTTAGTTCAAAGTAGCACCTGTTGGCAAGAGATATTCTGCGTTGGATTTCTAGGCTGACGTTGTTGTTGGTGTTGATGCTGGTTCCAAGATAGACGAAATTATCTACACCTTCGAAATTATGACTGTCAACAGTGACGTGGTGCCTAGTCGCGAGTGCGACGATTGTTTGTTTGATGACAGGAGATATCTCGTCTTGCCCTCGTTCACCACCAGACCCATTTGCTTCGCTGCCTTATCCATTCTGGAGAAAGCAGAAATAACGAGGCGGTTGTTAAGGCCAATGGTATCAATATCAGCGGCATACGCCAGCATTCTTATAAAAGATTGTACCTACTCGGTCTAGTTCTGCAGCACGAATTGTTTTCTTTAAAACTTAGTTGAATAAGTCATACAAAAGAGAGTGGCCTTATCTGAAACCTCGTTTGGTAACGAACAGCTAGGCTTTTCCGATCCTGATGCAGCTCTTGGTGTTGCTCAACGTCAGCTTACGCAGCCGTAGTAGTTTTGCGGGGATACCAAATCCAGACATCCCGGCATAAAGGCAGTTTCTTTTCGTTCTGTCAAAGCCAGCTTTGAAATCGACGAAGAGGTGATGAGTGTGGATTTTCCAAGATTTGGCGCATGGTCTAAAGTCACACTAGTTTGTTGACGGTGGACTTTAACCTTTCACACAATACGCTAGAAAGAATCTTATACACGATGTTGAGGAAGCTTATCCCACGGTAGTTGGAGCATATTGTGAGGTCTCCCTCTTTGTGGATTAGGCATAGCACACTTAAATTCCAATCGTTGGACATGCTTTCGTCCAACCATATTTTACAAAAAAGCTGATGTATGCTCCATATCAGTTCTTTGCCGACGTGTTTGATTAGCTCAGCAGGCAAACCATCGTAAACCGCTGCTTTGTTGTTCTTCAGACGGGTAATTGCTATTCGAACTGCTTCATGGTAGGGCAATGGAACGTCTGCTCCATCGTCATCGATTGGGGAATCGGATTCGTCTTCTCCTGGCGTTGTACTTTCATTGCCATTCAGAGGGCTGGAGAAATGTTCCCTCCATAATTTTAGTATGCTCTGGGCATCTACTGCTAGATCACCTTTAGGAGTTCTACAAGAGTGTGCTTCGGTTATGAAACCTTCTGTTAGTCGCCACATTTTTTCGTAGATTTTTCGAGCATTGTTCCTGTCGGCCAGCTTGTCAAGCTCTTCATGCGTCTCACTTCCCTCTTGCACTCTCGGTATCTATTCCATTCCACACGTGTTGTGATCGATCGTGACGTTGCGAGGTAGGCAGTCTGTTTTATCGCCTCTGCGTCACGGCACTCCTCATCGCACCAGCTGTTCTTTTGCATTTTCCGAAAATCAATGGTTTCGGTTGCAGCTGTACGTAAGGAGCTTGAAATGCCGTCCCACAGTTCCCTTATACGGATTTGTTGATGAGTGCTCTCAGAGAGCAGGAGTGTAAGCTATAAAGAAAATCGTCCGCTGTTTCTTGTGATTGCATCTTCTCGACGTCGAACCTTCCTTGTGTTTGTTGACGTGCGTTTTTTGTTGCACAGAGATGGGTGAAACCTTGGCTGCAACAAGATAGTGGTCCGAGTCGATGTTAGGACCTCGGAGCGTACGAATTTCTAAAACACTGGAGACATGTCTTCCCTCACACAACATGATCGATTTGGTTGGCGATTTTTCGATCCGGAAACAGCTTGGTAGCTTATTGTATTTTCTTATGCTGAAATCTAGTACTACCGAAAACTATATTTAGGGCCCCGGCGAAGTCGATCAGCCTCAACCCATTTTGAGATGTTTGCTCGTGGAGGCTGAATTTACCGACCGTTGTGCTAAAGATACCTCCCTTGTTCACCCTGGCTCAGGATGACATCGTGGCGGGGGCAGCTCTCATTGGTGCGCTCCAAGTGCTCATATGAGGCATCTTTGGTCACATCGTCCCTCTTTTCAGTAAAGGCGTAGGCGCAAATCAGCGATATGTTCAAGAACTTCGCTTTGATGCGGATTGTGGCTAGACGTTCATCCACTGGGATGAATGACAGTATTCGGCGACGGAGTCTTTCTCCCACCACGAATCCCGCACCTAATTTGCGCTCCTTTATATGGCCACTGTAATAAATGCCACGAGGTCCTACTGTCCTTTTCTTGGACGGCGGTGATGTCAGCCTTCACTCTAACGAGGACATTAAGCAGCTGGGCAGCGGCATCTTCCCAATTTAGGGACCGGACATTCCAGGAGCATGCCCTTAAATCGTAATCTTTAGTGCGTTTGTCATGGTGATCATCAAAATGGGGATTTCTCATCGGAGTCTGTTTTTTACTTTTTCATTTAATATATTTAATCTTAAATTGATACTCTCCTAATTTTAGCAACCGTTAATGTCTTAGTAACATATCTTTTCCTCTATATTTTGAATGTAAATATTTAGTTGGTTGATGATCTGTTACAATCTTATATTTTCTACCGTATAAATATTGTCCAAAATAATTGTTAAATATTCCTTATCAGTTGCAGAATAATTTATTTGATGCTTATTTCATGTTCTTGATGCATAACATATTGGGTGTTCTTCTTGTGATACAAATGCTCCTATTGCATAATTTGACGCATCTGAAGTTAATGTAACTATTTTTTTCAAAATTTGGATACCGTAAAATTGGATGCGAGCTTATCAATTGATTATTCAAAAAAAAAATGTAAAGATATACAATTTTTTTTAAATTTAAAAAAGTGATTTTTGACCACAAAAATTTATTTTATGTTGTTTAAAAATATGTTCAAACCTGACTTTTCTTGATTTTTTTTTAGTTTAAATAGAAGATAATTTAATGCCAAAGATAACAAACTTTGCTCCAATTCCATACGACTTTTACTTTTTTTCTATCCTGCCTGCCAATTTTTTAAAAATCGTAAAAATGAAAACCAAGAAATCGCGCATCAGTGTTTTCGCTTTTTGCTCAAGCGCTCATATAACTGCTAGACGCTGGGTTACTATTTCCTTTCTAGCTTCGACAATTTTTCGAATTCCCATCTATAACTTTGGGGACATATTCTTAATTTTTTGTTCTTAGATAATTTTTAAAGAGAATTAAGTAAAAAAAAATCGATTTTTTAAAGATTCTAAAGCAGGCTCCCCCGTTAAGTTTTACAAATGCTTATATGTAAGCACGACCTTTTGTATTAATTCGCACTCCTTTGTTAAGATATTTTGCTATTGGTTGTGCTACCGTTCCAAAGTTCTTAACAAACTTCCTAAATTAACCTGTGAAACCGAAATAGCTCTTTCTCTGTTTTCCGTTTTCGGTAATTCTAATTCTTCTATTGCTTTAATTTTATTTGGGTTAGGCTTCATGTCATCTTTTGTTAGAATTTGCCTTAGAAATTGTGAAATTTCTCAAGCTTTTTTGAGATACGAAAAGTTACTTTTACGTGGGGATGCGCGATTAAAATTTAAAAAAAAAACACCAAATTGCCTGTATCGAGAAAATGGAACTAAAAGTAAAATAACCGACAAATTAAAACACGTGCGTACGGTTTCACGGTTCAATTAAAAGAGAATTCTTTGTTCCGTTTTATGGAATCGGTTGTGACGACGAGTCCTAGTACCAGTATCCAGTTGTTGCGCTCCTGGAGGCCCGTCAGGTATACTTTGGACCACTGTCGCCAGAACTGTTGCTTGAGACAGCAAACAAGTTGCCATCTATCGCAACAACGAACTGGGTCCACTGGCACCTTCTCTGGGGGTAACGCTCGCAGGGAGCATCCCATTAGCAGATGCGCTGGTGTTAACGCCTCGCCGTCGTTGGGATCTTGGCTCAGAGATACTAGGGGGCGAGAGTTGAAGATGACCTCCATTTAGGCCGACAGTGTTGTTAGCTCCTCTGGTGTGAGTAGCGCGTTGCCGATTACGCGAGCGATGTGGCGTTTGGCGGACTTCACTGCGGCTTCCCATAATCTGCCGAAGTGCAGCGCCCTCGGTGGTATAAAGATGAAACTGCACCCTTCGTCTGCTGTGAATCTCTTCAATTCTGGACCCATTGCTAGAAACGCCTCCTTCAGTTCGCGCAGCTTGCGATCGGCGCCGACGAAGTTGGTGGCGTTGTCGTTGCATATCTTCGTCGACATTCCTCGGCGGTCAATGAACCTTTTTAGGGCGAAAATAAATGAATTAGAAGATAGGTCCGAAACTACTTCTAAAGGTACTGCTTTGGAAGTAAAGCAAACGAAAACAGCAATATACGTTTTACGGGTGGTCGACCGCGTATTTTTAAAGTTGTGTATATCGGACCACAAAAATCTACGCCACATACATATAAGAAAGGGCCGTAGTGCTCGAAGTCCTTCGACTGTAAAATTCCCCATTATTTGGATTTGAAACTTCGGCTTGTAATGAAAACAATGTATACAGTTTCTTACGGTGCTACTGCAAGCTTCTCGGGCATTAATTAGCCATATGCGTTCTCAAAGAAGCGCAACCAACGCTTTAGCCCCAGCGTGGTGATTTCGAAAGTGCAGGAACCGTAAATTGTTATAACGAAGTGCGAACTTATATTTAGTAAAAGCGGAAATTTGGCATCGTATGAGAGAGGTGCATTTAATAGGCGACCTCCTATTGGGATTAATTAGAACGACAGTGACATATCCGAATACTCATGCAAAAAGGGGTTGAGTTATTGCAAGTTTGCGGGTAGGGTGGTACCTTTATGCAATTTTTGACTATCATCCGAAAATTCTGAATCTTGGACCACCTGTGCCCTTTTTATAAAACTTAAGTTCAGCTCTTCTGAAGTCAGATCCTGTCCCATGGAGGATTTTGGTGGTCGTGAGCAATTTTTATTAGAAGAGAATTTTTCAATAAGGTCCAATATTGAATTTTTCTACGTAGTCGAAATTAGTGTAAATGGAAGTGGTTATTAATTGACCATAATGCAGGGTCTTCTAGGAAGAACTGTGGACCGCCAAACCATATCAAATTATGCAATTCATGCACGCTACAACCCCGAGACACTTGATCCGCAGTTTGTTTCGTTGGCACATGTCGCCAATGTAATTTGTCGGTCAACTCTTGGATTTCGAACACTCTGTTTGCGACGAAGGTTTGTAGTGAGGATGATGGATGTGTTTTAATCCAATGCAAAACTACTTCAGAGTCAGTTCCAAAATGTAATTTTGTGGAAATGTCGATTCAACATAGGCGCAACTCTTGACCATAATTTCGAAAGATGCGCTGCCGAGAGCTCAAGACGCGGAAGAGATTTGGTCTTCAGCGGAGCCACTCTAGACTTTGCAGTAAGCAGCATACCATTAATACCACTAGCAAATTGGCTTCGTATGCATATGCAGCATCCGTACGCCCTTATTGAGGCGTCGGCGAAACTATGTATTTGGCAGATGGAACTCGACTCAACGTTTACGTAACGAGGAATGCTTATCGGTGAGAGCTGCATTAGGTTGGGCAATGACATTGACTCATCCCTATCTAGTTTTTGGATCGAAAGCTCTTGCAATAATATTTTTGCTTAGGTAACTAGTAGGGCTAGCAATCCAAGAGGATCAAAAAGGCGAGCAGAAACTGACAATATATTTCTTTTGGTGACTAACAGATTATTAAAATTGTCATCTAAAACAAAGGGAAACAAATTCTCTTTCGGCAACCAATGGATTCCTAACGTTTTCGTGGAAATTTTGTCATTGAAGCTGAATGACTTTTCAGTGCAATTACTGTCGAAAAATTTAGGGTGGTTCGAAAACCATTTCGTTAAGGCGAATCCGGTCGAGTTTAATATTTTAATTACCTCGTTTCTCAAAAGATCTAGAGACTTTTCGGACCCTGTTAATAAATCATCAACGTAAAAGTCTCTTTTGATGGCCAATGAACCGAGTGGATGATTCATTGTATTGGCAACACTGAGCATTTGCAAACACCGTGTTGTGAGAAATGGAGCAGGTACAGTTGCCAAAGTTACGGTGTTAAGACGAAAAACTTGAATTTGCTCTGAAGGATGCTCTTTCGACACAATTAGCTGACAATTTCTATCTTCTTCATGCATAATTATTTCACGGTACATTTTAGTAATGTCCGCTGTTAGTGCATACTTATGTAAGTGAAAACGAAGAAAAGTTTAGTATAACTCTTCTTGGATGGTTGGACCTACCATCAAAAGTTCATTTAACGCTATATGAGTTGAAGATTGACTCGAAGCATCAAAGATAACACGGAGTTTTGTTGTTGTGCTCTCGGGCCTTAAAACGCATTGATGCCGAATGAAGCAGTGTGGCTCACTCGGGATCTTATTGTTTGTTGGGCTCCTGCGACCCAGTGCTCTATATTCTGCGACCCAGTGCTCTATATTCATTCATAAAGTCCAGATACATTAAACGAAGTTCTGGATCTTTTAATGTCCTTCTCTCCAGGGCCTGAAACCGCCGAACTGCGGTTTCATATGAGTGACCGAGTAACTGACTTGAAGCCGCCCTGAAGGCAACTCTTGAGTAGTATTAACGAAAAAATTTTAACACTCTTGTTGCTCTGGTGTGAGTTTGATGCCATTTGATTCTGAAGGTAATTCCTCTAGAGCCTAAAATTTTTGGACTACTGGATTATTGTCCTATTGACGTTAAGTCTTCTGCAGCTTAGCATAATGTGCTATGTAATTTGGGAGGAGAACTTAAATTGCTGACGTATTTGCCAGATACAACCCACTGTAAAAGGGTTTTCTGTAGTGTTGGCTAATTAGGATAATTTTTCATTTAGCCAACAGCTAGAAGATCGAAAAATATTTCTGCACCCAATAAGATGTCAACTTTTTTACATTTGTGGAATTCTGGATCCGCCAGTTCAATATTAGTCGAAATACTTCGCGGTATCTAGAATTCCGCCGAAAGTCCGTAATTATTTACCCGCGACTTAACACACGCGATTAATATGCTCCCACTTTCGTAATAGAATTGGTAATTCCTATTACGTTTAATGTTTTGTGTTGGCGTCGAATCTGCAGCTTCTGTGACAAGTCCTCCGTCATGAAGTTGACCTGGTAGCCTGAGTCCAGCAACGCTCTCGCAGGTAGGTACTCTTCACAACTGGTCCTTACTTGAATTACTGCTGTTGCCAACATGACCCGATCCGGCATACTGGCTGTATGCATGGCATGTGTGGTTGATGGTTGCGGATGAGGTGCAGCGGGGAAGGAAACCGGATACTGGTACAATAATGTGTGAAACAATCGATTGCATACACGAAATCGATCCGCTCTGCACTTAGAAACAGTGTGCCCCTTACGCAAACAATTTTCGCATTAAAGCACCGATTTCACGAACTCGAACCAAATAGTGGTCCTTGGATTTGCACTGCTGACAAAGAGACTTCCTCGTATTGCTGCAACTAGCGCCGATTTTGTCCTGTCAATATGTTGTTGTTTCCCATGACTCGCACTGCTTGTTGGTATGGGCTTCGTCTTTGAATTTTATGCTCCTTCCGTTGATAGCTGCTGGTATCTTCGATTTAGGGTGGCTTCACAGTCATTCCACAGTGGCATCTTATCATAATCCAGCTGTTCCTCCCATTTGTATCGGGCAGCAGAGTCGACCTTTGTCATCACTATGTGTATAATTATAGCGTTTGTTATCTGTTTCTCATCGCCCAGCGATAGCAATGAGTCATATACCGCTGACACTTCGTCAATCATTGATCGCAATGAAGGTGCGGATGGCTTTGGGATGGTTGGCAGCTCAAAAAGTTTAGATATTGTATTGAAAAATATCAAACATTTATTATTATAAACTTTTTTGAGACTTGCCAATGCTTTCGGGTAATTTTCATCCGACATCTGAAATTAACCAAATGGTTAAATTTTTCAATATCTGGAATATTTTGATCATTATAAACCAAGCACTCAAGCAAACTAATAAAGTTTTTAAATTCTGAATATTCTCCCTTGCATTTCGGCAGATTCATTTTAGGGAGCCTTGAGCGGTGAGAAGGTACGAAAGATGTTTCGGCTAGTGAAGTTTTATTTTTCGCTAAAATTGACTTTATTATGGACTTCGTTTCAAATATTATGTCCTCTAACTCCCCTTGCGCCATCAATTCATCAATTTCTTCAATCTTTGATTGGCATTTCATTAGTTTTTCACTACGTGAATTTAAGATGTCGTACCGATATTCTAATTCAATAGGATCTAGCGGCATGGTTTTTTCGAGAAGGCCCGTTTTTATGCGTAAAATGTTACTTTTCGCAATCGTTCTTTGACGACTTAACGAAAAATTATTTGGCACAACACAAATTAATGTTGGGAATCAAATGGCGTAAACGAAAAATATCGATTCTCAAATAACGAAAAGCCAAATCGAAAAATACACAAATGAGCAATAGCACGACCAGAGAAATGTGATACGGAAAAGTGTTTTTGAAAATCGAAAAAATTGCGAAAAACCGACCGATAAATTGCTCGAAAAAATTGCGAAAAAACGAAAGAATCAAAAATTTGTCACTTTTATTTAAAAAATTAAAGGACTACCGCAAATCCCAAAATCCCTTGTATCACTTGCGTACGCATATACATATGTATATGTGCGTATGTTTATTACTCGTATATTTAATAATGTTTATGTTTATTTATATACGTTCTTGTAGATATATATATGTATGTGTATTTATATATACGTGTCAATATAATTGAATGTGAAAAAGGGAGAGCCAAAAACTGAAAGCGTGCATTTGTTTTTATTTCAATTTTATTTTTATGTGTGTAAGCGATGGCAACTCTGTTGTCCAACAATTGTCAGATAAAATGAAGCAAGTGGCAGCAACCAAAAGGACACAGTCAAAAAGCATCCGTCAGCGAGTGAACAACGTAAATTAACGAGTACGCAGTGTTTGAGAACGTTTTATAAAAAAATGCATAAACTGTCATACTTTAATAAAGTTCTATATTTTAATTGTTTGACTGTCAACTATAACGAGTATACGCGAGTACGGTGTTCTTACAGTTCAGAAGTGGGATGATAAACCCCTGCACGTCTACATATATATGTAAGTACATGAGCGTTGGTGAAGGGCTACAGGCACCTGCAGATATATATAAACGATACATAAAAACAATACGATGGCGAAAATTAGTGATTTGAAGGTGGAACAACTAAAGAGGTTGCTACGGAAAAGGCAATTAGCGACGACTGGTACGCGAGATCAGTTGTTGCAACGTCTTAACGCATATGAGCAGTCCGACGAGGTGGACATCCAAGAAATCAACGTTACAGAGGAGTCATCCGATATATCAACGGTGGCACAACTGCAGCAGTTGTAAGAGATGAAGCAGTTACGCGAAATGATAGTACAGCTACTACAAACACAAAATAACGGCACTGGTGCAGCCAGCACGCAAGAGATGCAAAAACGCAGCTAGCAACGATAACGCAGTTGCAGTCAACGGCGGCGCAGGCGTTCAAAGTCACGCCACTGGCGCTATTTCAACGAACGACGACAGCACGTGGTAAACTAACAACAACGTTACAACACGCATTACAAGCAACGGAATTATTTCTGCGAACGGGAATATGCGACACGCGTCAGTAAAAGAAATTGCAAATACTCTGCCGGAATTTGATCCAACGAATAACGCAAGCATTACGCTAGAGCAATTTATTGACAGAGTCAATCGAGTAGTTGAAGCATATAGATGGGACGAGAAATTTTTATTGTTGGCTATTTATACACGACTAAGAGGTGTTGCACGTATGCGGTTGGATGCATCACCCACATTACACTAGAAAATTTCGCTAATGCTTACGACACGAATTTGGTTCAGACCGAGACGAGGCGGAAACTCATTTCGTGATGGCCAATGCAACGAGGAAGCCAAAAGAAATCGTAAAAGAATATTGTTTTCGAGTGGCGGCACTAGGTATACGTTACAAACTGAGTGAGGCAGCCATTATACGCTATGCAAGAGCTGGATTAAAACATAGAGAACTCTAACAAAGCATTTCAGCAATGAAGTTTAGAACAATGAAACAGATGAGAGATGCCATCGAGGACTATTTCATTAATCGCGGAGGGCTAAGTGAGCCACAAGTATATCAACCAAGCAAGCGAGACAACAACAACGAAAAATATGCTGAGTCAACGAAACAAAATGATGAATTTAAAGCACAATTGAAATGCTACATTCGCAACGCCCTGAACATTTCTCCAACAAATGTCCATTGCCGTAGAAACGACACCGCTGTACAACGTGTAACAAAGTTCATCCATACGGAGGAAATTGTGAGAAGACGACAGTAGCGTTACGAAGACTTGGTGCAACCAACCTTGACGAATGTTTCAAGAAATTAGTTTACATAAAAGCGCAACCGTGTATCGCATTCATCGACACCGGCAGCCAATGCAGCATCATTCGTAGGTCAGTAGCCAAGCGCATCGACGAAAAAGCCGTAAAATGCTGCTTACAAGTAAAAGGCATTTGCGGAGGGGTGCGTACGTTCACGGAGGCTATTACCATAGACATCACAATCGACGGAATCAACATCGAGACGCAAGCCTACATCGCTGATGACGAGTTACTAGAACAAGACGTTTTAGTAGGTCAAGATGTTATCATCAATGCAAACACTACGCTGAAAATTGAAAATGGTCGCACAATATTCGGAAGCAGACGAGCAGTACAGACAACGGTAATAACTGAGAGCAATTTTTCCAAACTAATGTCAAATTTCAGCAATGAAGCAGAACGAAATAAGATGCTATGCCGATGTTTTCTCCAGTGGGCTGAAAGATATTGGCTAAACTGACTAAGTTCGAGCTAGCATCGAAGTTGAGAGCAATCACATAATACTTCAAGCGCCTTATCGTATCCCAGATCCGAAGCGTGATATTGTCAACAAGATGATTGAAGAATTACTTGAGCGTGATATTATCACGAAATCAACATCCGAATACGCAAGTCCCGTGGTCTTAGTCAATAAGCAGAGTCGAAGTGATCGATTATGTATCGATTACCGACGAATTAATAAGATGACAAAGGCTACATGAAGCAAAACGTTTCCGATGCTTTTCGATAGTGATACTATCAGATCGAAATGGCACCCGATAGTCGGAAAAACACTGCTTTTATCACAACGGACGGCCTATATGAGTTCAAACGCATGCCGTTTGGTCTAAAGAATGCACCAGCTGTGTTTAGTAGACTCATGGCAGAAATCCAAAGACGAGTGGAGACGGGCGACATGCTGCATTATATGGATGACATCCTAATTGGCAGCAATTCTTTCGACGAAATGTATACAAAGCTTTATCGTATACTCCAAGTATTACGCACCTGTGGACTCACATTGAACGTTAACAAATGTGAGTTGTTCACGCAAACAATAACATTTTTGGGACATCAGCTAACTCCTGAAGGCATCAGTCCAGGCAATGTCAAAACCAACGATATCGTAAATTTTCCTCAGCCGAGAAATGTCACTGAAGTACGCAAATTCTTAGGCCTCAGTGGCTACTTCCGAAAATTCGTCGCTGGTTATTCCATTATTTCTGAGCCGTTACGCAACGACACCGCATTCGCATGGGGACAACAGCAAGAGTCAGCATTCAACGAACTCAAAACCACATTATCATCGAAAGCAACCATGGTCAGCTACCGCATCGAAGCCGAACACGAACTACATACAGACACAAGCTCTATCGGATTTGCAAGCGTTTTGTTGCAAGTCGAGAATGGACAACTGCACTCGATCTCATACTTTAGTTGCTCTACTACAGACAACAGAAAACGTTTTCATAGCTATGAACTCGAAGCATTAGCGATTCTGGAATCATTGGAAAGATTCAAATACTACGTATACGGAAAGAAGATCAAAGTTATCACCGATTGCCACGCTTTACGAACAAAGATGCAGAAACGAGAGCTCATACCACGCATTGCCCGATGGTGGTTGAGAATCCAAGAATTCGACATTGAGATTCAATATCGACCAGGAGCTCGTATGGCCCATGTCGATGCGTTGAGCCGTGCACCTTACGAAGAGGCACACGAAGTAGATACCGCTGATCTCAAAATCTCCAAGACAATTATCGACAAGGCAGATTGGTTGTTTAGTGATCAGTTACATGACGAGAAAATAAGAATCATCGTTAACGAAATACAGAATGAGGTGAAACCAGAATATCCCGACTACGTTGTTGAACTGGGATGCTTATATCGAAAATACGACAACAGACTACTATGGGTTGTTCCAAAGCAGTTAAGGTTCCAAATACTCCACGAATGCCACGATAAGGCAGGTCATATGGGCGTTGACAAAACAATAAAACGAATTCTTAATCTCTTCTGGTTTCCTCGAATGTGCAATAACGTTCATGTGTGGGTTGTACTTTAAATAAAACCCCTGGCGGACGACATGAGGATCGATATTACTACGACAACGTTAAACCAATACCGTTTACGACAATACACATTAATCATTTGGGTCCATTCCCAAAAAGTTCAAAACGCAACGAGCATGTATTGGTAATTGTAGATTCATTTACCAAATTTACAATCCTACGAGCAGTCAAGAGTACCGCAACAAATCATGTAATCCCGGTATTGCTAGAGATCACGAGCTTTCTGGGAATACCTGAACGTATCATATCCGACCGAGGAACGGCTTTCACTTCAAAAGCATTCCAAAAGTTTTGCAATAAAAACAACGTCAACTATATTCTCAACGCAGTGCGGACGCCACGCGCTAACGGACACGCTGAACGAGCTAACCGCGTCATCCTATCCATGCTATTACCTTCTACTGATGACGAAAGACGATGGGACGACAAATTACGTCAAATACAATGGAGCATTAATACCATCCCGAATAAAACACAGGTTGTACACCATTCCGACTACTTTATGGGTACGTGCCACGAGACATCCTGCAGAATCAACTTATACAGGCACTTCAAGACGATGATGGTGACCTGATAAACGACACCGACTTACAACAACTACGAGTCGACACCGCTCAACAAATAAACGACGTAAGAGCACAGGCCAAGAAGCTATACGACGCAAAGCATAATCAACCGAAGACGTTCAAACGAAAAAATAAGCTCCGGTACATCACGTAAATTATAACCACGATTCAGGGACCGTTCATCATAACCAAAGTCCTGCCAAATGATCGTTATGTAATTGAATGCTTACCTCATGCCGAACGAACACAACGTCAATACAAAGCCGTATTTGCATCAGATCAACTTAAAACTTGGTGCATGTTACCACCTGATGATCCAGACGACATAGACGACAAAGATGAGAGCACCATGGGCGAGGGCGCCACATTGTGTCAGGAAAACCAAGTGTCAGATAAAATGAAGCAAGTGGCAGCAACCAAAAGGGCACAGTCAAAAAGCAACCGTCAGCGAGTGAACAACGTAAAATAACGAGTACGCAGTGTTTGAGAACGTTTTATAAAAAAATGCATTAACTGTCATACTTTAATAAAGTTCTATATTTTAATTGTTTGACTGTCAACTATAACGAGTGTACGCGAGTACGGTGTTCTTACAAGTGTTTTCGTTTTATTTTTCGTTTGTACTACTTTCAGTAATTCGCACTCGTTACCTGGTGCGTCGGCTGTTTCCCGGCGCTTACGTCCCTTTGACACAGGATGTAGCGGCAGCTCATTCCCACGACGGCGGCAGCAGCAGTTTGATTGCAGCAGCGGCGGTATGGGAACAACGGGTGATTATACCCGTTGTCTTTTAAGAGCGCGGTCCTCTCCCTTTTCACATTTTTTATTTACCACATCTTTGAGCACTTGCACATAAGCACCTCTTGTTATACTCTCGCAACACTGTTGCTAACGAGAGTATTATAGTTTTGTTCACATAACGGTTGTTTGTAAGTCCTAAAACTAAAAGAGTCAGATATAGGGTTATATATACCAAAGTGATCAGGGCGACGAGTAGAGTCGAAATCCGGATGTCTGTCTGTCGTCTGTCTGTCCGTCCGTCTGTCCGTCCGTCCGTCCGTGCAAGCTGTAAGCTGTAACTTGAGTAAAAATTGAGATATCATGATGAAACTTGGTACACGTATTTCTTGGCTCCATAAGAAGGTTAAGTTCGAAGATGGGCAAAATCAGCCCACTGCCACGCCCACAAAACCGAAAAACCTATAAAGTGTCATAACTAAGCCATAAATAAAGATATTAAAGTGAAATTTGGCACAAAGGATCGCATTAGGGAGGAGCATATTTGGAAGTAATTTTTTTGGAAAAGTGGGCGTGGCCCCGCCCTCTACTAAGTTTTTTTTACATATCTCAGAAACTACTATAGCTATGTCAACCAAACTCTATAAAGTCGTTTCCTTCAGGCATTTCTATATACAGTTTAAAAATGGAATAAATCGGATAATAACCACGCCCACCTCCCATACAAAGGTTATGTTGAAAATCACTAAAAGTGCGTTAACCGACTAACAAAAAACGTCAGAAACACTAAATTTTACGGAAGAAATGGCAGAAGGAAGCTGCACCCAGGCCTTTTTTAAAAATTGAAAATGGGCGTGGCGCCGCCCACTTATGGACCAAAAACCATATCTCAGTAACTACTGGACCGATTTCAATGAAATTTGGTATATAATATTTTCTTAACACCCTGATGACATGTACGAAATATGGGTGAAATCGGTTCACAACCACGCCTTCTTCCAATATAAAGCTATTTTGAATTCCATCTGATGCCTTCTCTGTATAATACGAGTATAAACATTAGGAACCAATGATGATAGCGGAATAAAACTTTACAAAAATACGGTATTTGAAAAATATGTAAATGACGTATTATGAAATCTCGATTATCACTTTACCATGCGAGAGTATAAAATGTTCGGTGACACCCGAACTTAGCCCTTCCTTACTTGTTTTTTTGTAGGTTTAGGAAAGCAGAGTTGGGTAAGTTTTTTGCTATGTACACTTTAGAATTGTTATTTTCATTTATTATATTTCTTTTGCTTTTTAGGTATCACTGCGCCACACTGTGTATTATTTTATTAACTTTTTGTTCACTTTGTGCACTGTATATAATTTTCGTTGTGGCACTTTTTCTTGTTTCGTATTTGGTAATGTTCACTGCACTTTTGCAGTGCGATTAAAATTAAAAAAAAAAAACACCTAATTGCCGGTATCGAAAAAATGGAATTAAAAGTAAAATAACCGTCAAAGTAAAACACGTGCGTACGGTTTCACGGTTCAATTCAAAGAGAATTCTTTATTCCCTTTTATGGAATCGCTTAGCCTAAATCTTAAACTAACGGCTGAATCTAGTGGTAATGTAAGTATGTGTTACAAAAGGGGTAAGTAATTATCTTTCGTTAAACATTGTACTCCCTTATGTTATAATAAGTATTAAGGTAAGTAATAGATTAATACTATGAATGCATTTTTAAGGTAAGTATTTTGTATAATAGAGTTTCTTAATTTAATTTTTAATAATTCAATATTTTACAATTCATTAAATTATTCTTGTTTTAGGTCTAAATATGTCGCTTGACGAAACAATAGTGTTTCTTTTATTTAGCACACTACCCTTATCCATTTGTACTTTAAATTTGAACTTTAAAAATATCTTTAATTGATTGTATATGTTCTTGTAACGTTGTATTAAAGATTAGTACATCATCTAAATATACTACGCAAGTTTGGTTTATAAAATATTTTAAAATCTTATTCATAAGACGTTGAAAAGTTGCCGATGCATTCTTAACCCGAATGGCATCCATGCAAATACATTTATTGCCATGAGGAGTTACGAACGCTGTTTTGCACCTATCTTCCTCTTTTACTGTAATTTGATGGTAATCTTTTCCTAGATCTATTGTCGTGAAATATTGAGCACGTCCCATATTATTTAAATATTTGTCATCAATTGTCACTTCATTTAATTTTCTAGTATGCACTACTATTCTGCATTTCCTTTTCCCTGAATTATCCATTTTCTTTTGAATTACTTTAAAGGACTGAAGTATCTAGAATCTTTTGCTTATAATTCCCTGTTCCTCCATTTATTTGATTGGTTTTCTAACTTTCTCTTCGTGTTGAGGTGGATATCTGTATAATTTAGAGTTAATTTGTTCCTCTGTGGTGATTCTTATTTTATTCTGATTTTCTGTTGTACTTATTAATTTTGTATTTAATTCTTTCTTTGCTCATTACTGTACTAATTACAATATTATTTTTAAGTGGTAATTTTCGAAATTCGCTCAATTTTCAATCCACTAAACTTTTGTTCGTTCCCGTATCTACATATAAGCGCAACTTATTTTTAATTATGAGTTGTTATTACTATTCTTGGTAAGTTCTCCGAGACCTCCTCCTAAAAAAAACTTTAATTATTAATTCCACTATAATCTTCAAATTCTCTATAGCTTTGTCTAAGCGATTGCAAGCGATTTTGGCTGCTACTGCTGCTGGGTTGTTCTGCTATTCAAGATCTCCCTTTATCGGTTTCTTTATTATCTATTTCCATAGGCTCTTCTCTATCTAGCCTTAATTGGTTTGGTACCTTTGTCCATATTGACGAAGATTATTTTCTCTATTTCCTTTGTGTAAAAAATTTAGTCTAATTTGATAAGAGTTATTTTCAACATTTCTTTCATTTTGTGAAAATGTTTGAATATTTTGCCTAACTTGATCTGATCTAATATTTTTATCCACATATTTTTCATTATAATTTTTATTATTGAGGAATTGTCCGTACTCTCCTTATGAAATTTATGATTTTTAAATTCTCGTCTAATACATGTATCTTCATATCTTCTTTCTGTCATTATATCCATAATATCCCTCATCGAGACCCTCGGGTCTGGCCAGGCATATTTTGTTTTTGAATGTTATTTAAATATATTTGGAGTGTAGCAAACGACTTGCGCTTCCAGGCAGCTTCCTAGAATTTTATTGTCTAAAAAATTCAGAAAAAAAATTCAAGGATATCGTATCGAAAAGGACGAAAAAAGGATAGTATAATATTACACCTTAGTGCACCAATTGTGTTCGGCTAGACCCCATATATTTTGTATGAAAATATATGAACTTTGGTATGTTTTTATCACTTCGCACGGTTGATTTATCTGTTTTCATGTTCGTTACATGTCCAAATTGGTTTGTATGTTTATCTAGGTCAAACACTTTAGCCGCTATAGCGTTTTAAAGGTTAAGAAAAATGTAATTTTTCTCAAAATGTTACATTTTCTGTGAACGCTATTGCCACGCCCCTGGTAGGGATAGAAGGGAGGTTGAGGGCTTTCCTGAAAGCCCCAGGGGTGAACTAACTCGCAAAATGGTTTTGATACCCCCCGGCCCCATACCCCCCAACTGTAGTGAAACAAAAGGGGGACATGGTGAAAACCCATTTTCGCCTATTGCCACGCCCCCGGTGCGAATTATACATTTCCTGAAAGCTCTTTAAATTACCTAATCGGTGCAATTTATTTGACCCGCATAGGTCAAATACTTTAGCCGCTAGAGCTTTTTAAAAGGTTAAGAAAAAATGTAATTTTTCTCAAAATGTTACATTCTTTGTGAACGCTATTGCCACGCCAAGCGTGAACAAGGCCGTCAATTTGATTTCAACCAAATAAAAGATTTCAAAAATGTATCTATATTGTACATATATGAGCGTAAATACAACACGTATTTCCGTACAAATGTATGTAAACACCACTTGGCCTAGGCAAGCACCATTGGTCTCGACTAAGTGTATCAGACCGTTGGTCTCGACCAGGGATATTATGTTCTTCATAGTTGAAACTTTTATTTTAGTTTATTATTTAAACGTTGCATATTTTTAAGCGCATTTTTTGGTGAGCTTCTTAAACTTGTTATCGCCATCTCTCAGTGTCGCTGAAATATTACCCGTAAGAGGTGGTATGGAAATTGAATAATGCAAAAAAGGCCTTTTTACATCTACAGAATCGTTACTGCCTGACCGAGGACATTTACAGTATTTAAGTCCAGAACATATCAAACCCACTACACATCTGTGAGGACAATTTCACCTGGTTGAACTCTAAGAAAACATGCGTTAACAAGAACACACGTCTAAGCATCCTGAAGTTCTTCTTGGAAAACTATCAACCACCAAAGAATTCTCGGATATAGAACTTAGTCGTTGTATATCTTTGGGTGGTATTCGAATTGGAGAAATTGACTGCTCAAAGTTGATAGGCCATGTAACAGTGAGGCCTTAGAAGAAATGATTCGATTTTAAAAAGTCGTCAATAGAACTTGGTCGCAAACAATTTAACAAATAGTCACTGAAAGGTTTAGAGTAATGATTAAATTGGATATCGAACCTCATGAAATATATAGAAGAATATGCAACATGAAGAAGAATGCAGAAAATGAGTCTGGTAGTGAACGAGGGCAAAACGAAATATCTCCTGTCATCAAACAAACAGTCGTCGCACTCGCGAGTTGGCTCTCACGTCACTCTTGACAGTCATAATTTTGATGTTGTAGATAATTTCGTCTATTTAGGAACCAGCATTAACACCACTAATAATGTCAGCCTGGAAATCCAACGCAGGATTGCTCTTGCCAACAGGTGCTACTTCGGACTGAGTAGGCAATTGAAAAGTAAAGTCCTCTCTCGACGAACAAAAGCCAAACTCTATAAGTCGCTCATAATTCCCGTCCTGCTATATGGTGCAGAGGCTTGGACGATGTCAACAACTGATGAGTCGACGTTGCGAGTTTTCGAGAGAAAAGTTCTGCGAAAGATTTATGGTCCTTTGCGCGTTGGCCACGGCGAATATCGCATTCGATGGAACGATGAGCTACGAGATATATGACGACATTGACATAATTCAGCGAATTAAAACACAGCGGCTACGCTGGCTAGGGTCATGTTGTCCGGATGGATGAAAACACTCTAGCTCTGGAAAGTATTCGACGCAATACCCGCCGGGGAAGCAGAGGAAGAGGAAGACCTCCACTCCGTTGGAAGGACCAAGTGGAGAAGGACCTGGCTTCGCTTGGAATATCCAATTGGCACCACGTAGGAAAGGAATTTTACGGCAAGCGACCTGGGTAGATTTGAGGAACTGCCGCGCTAGAAATTATTTGCACATAGGCCTGTAGTCCAAATTAAGGAGCATCGCGATAACGTTGGAGTGACGTTGATAACTTTTTGAAATCGATATCGGTATTAGATTTGGCTTTACCTTTGCACAAAAGTTCAAATGTAAGCTTGTGGCCTATTTTGGCAAACGCATCCAAAAAGAAATAATGAAGGTGATGTTGATTGCGTTTTGAAGGCAAACAGAAACCGGCAGATGAATAAACTGGCTTACACGATTTTGCTTATGAGCTAAAAACTTTAACGCAATACGGAATGGAAGTCAATGGAAGAAGAATCAAAGTGCGTTGCTTTATTTGCGATGCCCCTGCAAGCATTTATCTGTCAAACAGTAGGTCACAACTTTTCAAGGATGCGCAAAGCACAAGTGGGTAAAATAAACCATTCAATAACTTTACAGTACATTGACGGAAAATCTTCAACCGACGATCACTTTGCTGCATGAAATAGCGTGGGCCATCATAAAAAAATGGAAAAATCGCGTCTCGAAGAAATAGGTGTGGGAATGGTCTCCGTCTGCTGGAACCAATGCACCTTTAGATCTTGGATAGTAAGAAGTGCGCCAAAATGTCTAATTAATGGTCCGAATGGATATCAGTTGACAAAGCAACAGAAAAATATGCTGTCGAAAACTTTGATTTCACACCTTACATACCCAATGAATTTACTCGAAAACCACGAAGCTTAGATGAAATTGCAAGATGGAAAGCAATAGAGTTCGGCAGTTTGTACTTTACACGGGAATGGTTGTTTGAAAGACATCATCTGACAGTATTTATTATCATTTTTCTTTGTTGCACTGTGCATATGCATTGCTTTCGTCACAAAACCCGCAGTTCACCCTAGGAAGAAATAAAGCAAATGCTTAATTACTTCGTGCACTTTTCCCAACCTTTTATGGAGAAGAAAAAGTGCCACAATGTACATTCAGTGCCGCATTTTACGGATTCCGTTAAACGTGCGGTTTTCTGGAATTCACCAGCATATGCATTCGAAAAATTTTTTGCAAAACCCTAAAGCGGTTCGTTAAAAGACCCTCGAGAAAACATTACAACAACAAATAACAGACAGTTGATATGATATAACTGTCATGATGAGATAATGGTCTTACAATTGAGTATAACATGGACACTGCAGATGACATGTTTGAAACTCATTTGTCTTATTAAATTGAGATTTGATGAATGACCGGATTTGTTTTACACAATACACCTGCCTTTACAATAATCAATTTGTATTTCTACCGATTAATAACAGCAAGGACCTATAAAGATGAGTTACCACGGGCTGAAGTCTTTTGGCGTGAGAATCACTTGGAAAATTACAAAACGAAAGTAAGTTCTTTAATACGAAAGTAGATATTTCACAACGTTATATGTTTAATTTATGTTTCGCCAGATTCTTGTCCACATGCAAAATCGCGCCAGTCTGGAAAAAAAAATGATGAAATGCAACAACATATGCATATACGAGATGAAAATTGAACGAAACTGTGGAGTTGACACCACACAATGAGCTGTTGCGAAAATTAACCACCGGCGCAGTCAACAGGAATAATGCCCTCATAAATTCAATGAGTTGCAGGCATAAAATCTACTAATAAATTTCCATTGAGAAAACTGATGAAGCATTAAAAGAACCCTGACAAATGAATTGGAAGCTGGCAACAAGCGAGGGCCGATGCGTGAGTTTATTTAAAAATATTACATTTCAGTGTCACATTTCAATTCAAAAATCAAAATTTTTTTTATTGCAGATGCCTATAGTACAAGACCTGCTAGGTCACAATGCAATCGAAAAATCACTGCATAAAATTATAGCAGTTGAATTGTTGCTGGAATACAATTACTTCGGTGTGAAGTGCAAAAAATCGTTCAAGGAAAATATCCCGGTTCTTAACTCCGCTGGTTATCCGCCTGTATATATGTATATTTAACGTTTTTTTTAAAACCTGAGAGGTCATACCTTTGATCATTTTATACTATATACTATAATCATGTATTTAACGTTTAAACTATTTCAATTTAGCAGTTCATGTTAAACATATTTTGTTATAACAATTTTTAACAGTATCAGGCTCGCAAAAAAGACGCTTTATAACGATTGCGGAATTCAACTGTGGCATGGTGGAATTCTTTGTTAGACTATGGCATCAAAGGAAGTTAAAAAGATTCTCCGTTAACATAACGACTTTGTCTCTTCTGCCGGAAAATTATTTGACATCGCTGCTTGTAAATGCATTTATTTTTCTTCTTGCACTTGTCCAAAGGAAAGGAAAGTTCCTATCAATGAACAACCATTTCTCTTGGACCAGAGAACCAGAAGAATTGGTCGCATTGAAAGTGTTGATCTACCTGAAACAAAAAAGTTTACAAAGAAAAATGAACGTAAAGAAAAGCTTTCAAAACGTCATTCAACATCAACACTTACCAGAAAAGTATCAGCTAGAACACGTGACCATTCAGATCAGCCAGACTCTCATACAGACGACAACAATGTAGGTGCGTCGCACATGGATTCTTTCAAAAACGATTCTGATGATGAATTTTCTCTTCCATCCTCTAAAACCAAACAAAACACACTAGTATTAGAACACACTGCTTTAGCTTCCCAAAGATTTGGAGTAAGTGATAGAGCAGCGGCCTTGATTGTTTCATCTGCTTTTCTGGATGCCAAAACAGCAGGTTTGATAACAGAGGATCAGGCTAGCTTTGTCACTGACAAATGCAAGATTAGTCGGGCAAAAAAAAGTGTTGGAGTTAAGCTCCAAAACACCGAAAGTATTGACTCTGTATATGGACTGTATTTTGACGGCCGCAAAGACAATACACTTACACAAGTCAGCGAAGGTGAAAAGTACTACCGCGACACTGTCAAAGAGGAACATATTTCTCTTACAGCGGAACCTGGTTGTCATTACTTTGGCCACGTCACCTCTCCTTACGGATCAGCTGAGGATGAGACGCCGCATTTTCGTTCGTATCTCGGGAACGGTTCGTCCTACGGCCATGATCACGTATAATATTTCGGTAGCAAATGACGTGACAAATAACTTTTGTTTTATGCATTTTGCCATGAGATGCGTATTTCAGGCGCTAGGTAGACAATTTCACGATTTTAGGCGAATTTCAAGGCCGGGGTTTTGATTGAAGATGCAATCCGATCTCAAAACAAAAAGTTGCATTGGAATCAGGAAGTACTAAGGCAACTTTTCCGCACTATTAGAAATCCCAAATCGAAAAAAGTCCGGAATCGACCCACCCTATTCCATATCGGGTGTATACCTTAACTTTAATGTGCTTTTAATTTTTTTCAGTTATCTGGCTGCGGTAAATTTAAGAAAACGTCTTTCGCCTCTCCCTGCATTGTCCTGTAATATACTGCTCTAGTTGCTTCCTTCCCTGTTTCATCGTTTCAAATATTTGATAGAAGATATTCTATGCTGCTCATAAATTAATTTTATTGTAACATCTCCTCTTCCAGTAAACGATGGTAAATGTTAAATGTTTTTCAAAATTCGTTCAAAGTCGTTTTCGTTTACTGATTGTATTTGTTGGAGTTCGACATATGCCTGTCGAAGTTGTTTTAACTGTTGCTCCTTTAGGTTAAGTTGATCAATGAGCTCCCCATTTTTGTATTTGAATTCGATCTTGTTGTGCCATCTTTCTTCTTTCGTCGAATGTGCGTTGCCTTGTTGATATAATTTTTATACTCTTGCAACCAGTTGCTACAGAGTATTATAGTTTTGTTCACCTAACGGTTGTACGTATCACCTAAAACTAATCGAGATAGATATAGCGTTATATGTATAATATATAAATGGTCAAGGTGGCGAGAAAAGATGAAATCCGGTTGACTATCTGTCTGTCCGTCCGTGCAAGCTGTAACTTGAGTAAAAATTGAAATATATTGATGAAACTTGGTAGGTGGCTTCCTTAGTACAAAAAAATTTCGAGTTCGTAGATGGGCGTAATCGGACCATTGCCGCGCCCACAAATTGCCATTAACCGGAAACATATAGATATTATATCTATATTAGTTAGAGGATAGACTTATGTGTAGAAGTTCACGCAAGTGAAGATCGCCGTTCATGGGATTGATTTGCACCCACTACCCGACGGACGAGAAGGAGGATGTGACCAAAGATGCCTTCTAGAAGCGCTTGGAGAGCACCTATGAGAGCTGCCTCGCCACGACGTCAAAATCGTGTTTGGCGGCTTTAACGCCAGGGTCGGTACAGAAGGTATATTTGGTACAACTCTCGGGAAATTTAGCCTCCATAAGGAAACACACGTAAATGGGTTGAGGCTGATCGACTTCGTCGGGGCCCGAAATATTATTATCTGTAGTATTAGATTCCAGCATAAGAAAATTCATCAAGCTACCTGACAATGTTTTAGAGGTGCGTACGCTCCGAGGTCCTAATATTGAGTTCGGTATAAGCAAACTGTAGGATGGCATTTTAGCTCTTACGTATAGCTGCAACCGAAAAAATTTTTTCGGAGAAAGCAAAAGAACAGCTGATACGACGAGGAGTGCCGTGTGGCAGTGGAAAGAAAACAGACTGCTTACCTCGCAACGTTACAATCGGCCGCAATAAGTGTGGGATGGGATAGTTACAGAGATCTGATGAGGGAAGCGAGACGCATTTGTAGACAAAATAGAGAGAGGCCGAAATACGTGAGTATGACAAAACTGCCGACAGGGGTAATGCTTTGCTCAATGCACAAAAAGAGAGACCCCACAATCTGCGCCAACTACTGTGGGATATACTTCCTCAACATCGCATATAAGGTTTTATCAATCGTATTATGTGAAAGATTAAAGCCCACCGTCAACAAACTGATTGAACCTTATCAGTGTGGCTTTAGACGTGGAAACTCATAAACTGACCAGATATTCACCATGCGCCAAAGCTTTGAAAATACCAGTGAAAAGAAAATCGACACACATCACCTCTTCGTCGATTTTAAATTGCTTTTGACAGTATGATAAGGAGCTGCCTTTTTGTCACGATGTTTGAATTTGGTATCCCCGCAAAGCTTATATGGCTCTGTAAACGTTGAGCAATACCAAAAGCTCCGTCAGGATCGGAGAGGACTTCTCTGAGCCATTCAATGCCAAACGAGGTTTCATGCAAGTCGTAAGACTTCTTAAATCTACTGCTGCAGAAAATAATTCGAACTGCAGAGCTTAATCGAGCAGGTACATTCTTCTATAAGAGTGTACATCTGCTGGTGTACGCCGATGATATTGATAACTTTGGTCTTAACAACCGCGCCGTTAGTTCTGCTTTCTCCAAAATTGATAAGAAAACAAAACAAATGGGTCTGGTGGTTACCGATGGCAAGAGGAATTCATCAAACAAATAGTCGTCGCACTCGCGACTAGGCAAAAACGTCACTGTTGACAGTGATATTTTCGAAGTCGTAGATAATTTTGTATATCTTGGAACCAAACGCAGAATATCTCTTGACAACAGGTGCTAAGTAGGCAACTGAGAAGTAAAGTACGAGTTTTCGAGAGAAAAGTTCTGCGAAAGATTTATGGTCCTTTGCGCATTGGCAACAGCGATTACAGCAGTGGATGTAACGACATGAACATAGATAAATGATTTCAGAGACAGCGGCTATGCTGGCTACGACACATCGTTCGAATGAATAAAAATACTCCAGCACTGAGAGTATCCAACGGAGTATCCGCCTGGCGAATCAGAGGAAGAAGAAGACCTCGATTTCGATGGAAAGAGAAGGTGAGGCAGGATCTGGCTTCGCTTGGAGTCTCCAATTGGTGCCACATTGCAAGAAAAAATAAATTACTAGCGCGCTGTTGTTAACTCGGCTATAACCGCGTTAGCGGTTTCGACGCCATTAAAAAGAAGAAGAAGTTACACAGGTCATACCTTACAGTTGAATGCTATATATCCAAATCGGTGTTATAACCGCATGTTGTCTAGGTTAAGTTTAGAATTTTAATTTAAATGTCAATTTCGCACATTTTTGGTCTTAGCGAGAATGTAACATGCTTACACTTTTGTTCATTTACATTTAAACTTGGCTAGCCATTCTTCCACAGAACTTAAGTATTCCGCTAATATTCTTGATGTTGTAATGTGGCATTTGTTACGGCTCACTAAAGCTATGTCATTCGCAAAAGTTAAAGTCAATAAATTATTAGCTGTTGGAAGATCTGCTGGGTATATGATGTATTGAGTTGAACCTAAAACACTGCCCCGTGGTACGCCATCTCTTATCTGTCGTTCATCAGATATGAAATCTCCTACTTTAACCATAAACTATCAATTTTTAAAAAAGACTCCAATTATTTCAACAATTCTAAAGGTAGAATGTTTTTAATCCCATATAACATGCCACCTTATCAAACACCTGAGCCACGTTCAGAAATACTCTCTGTGCTGAAATGCTGCTCTTATTTCATTAGTAATTTCATTTTCTTGCTCTATCGTGCTATGTTAAGTGTTAAGTCTTTCCCAGTTTCATCTAGTAAGATAATCTGCAACTTTTTCCATGAAATTGACTAGTATCCGAAAATAAGAATTGAATTGAAAAACAAAGAGAGTACTTCTACAGCAATATTATTAAGTTCTTTTATAATTCTAATAATTTCAGGAGGTAAAGTCTTAAAAGACTTGAGCGACTCATATGTTATTTGGCGATTTACAATTTCCTTTGACCAAACGGCTTATAGTTTTTATATGGTATTACTAAGGCAGCTGCCTTAGTTATTATAGCAATGGGTTCCCTTATGCTTTCGTCAATATAACTTCCTGTATTTATTTTGTACTCAATATTAAAGTGACTTCTCACTTTTTTTTATATTTTAACAAGTGGCTAAATGAGCACCTGACCCCCCTCTCAAAATAGTACATCTACACCCCACAATCCACACCATACTCAATACATCATCTTTTCATCGCATACACACCATACTCCACACATCATCTTCTCATCGCACACACACCAACTCCACACGTCATCATTTCATCCCACACACACCAACGCATCACGAATTCAACACACATGAGAACACCGCACAAAAAATAACAAAAGGGACCGACGGACTAGGCGCCGCTCTCTTTCGATTACGATCCGTGCGCTTGTAACCATCCGCAAACCGATTATCCCGCAGCTTTTAATTCGCTTAGCCAAGGTCGTCGCTATTCATAAAACAATTGGTAAGTGCCGCGAGGTTTTATAAAAAACCTCTCATTATAAACATGGTCCTTCGAAACCGTACCGGACGACAGTAGTGGTAACAGAGAAAACTAAAAAAAAATTAATAAAAAAAGTAATATTAATCATAAAAATCGGTCACGGTAACGCGGTAACAAAATCAAAAAAAAAAAAAAAAAAAAAAGTGTTAGTGAAAAACCCGGAGTTACAAAATAAATGAAAAAAACCCCGGAGTTTACAACGGGTGAACCAAAAAAGTGGAAAATAACTGAGTTTAAAACTGTGAAAAACCAGTTAAAACAAACAAAAAAGTGCAAAAATTTTGGGAAAAGACAACGGTAGTGATGTGATACATTTAAAACGGTTATTAAATAAACCGTTGGTGGATATATCTACATAAGAAAGTGAAAAGACAACGGTGGTGAGGTGACGCAGTTAAAAAAAATTTTTAAAATTGCGCAAAATAACGGCCAACAATAAAAGCCAACATATTGGAAAAAAAAATTCATATCTACATATGTATGTGCATGCTGGATAAAAGTGGTGACAAAGTGCAGTGTTAAAATTAATATACACATACGATACATATACGAGTATGTACAGTGACAGTGAGTTGAAACGACCCACAAGCGAAAAAGAAGAAAAAAAAATATTAATAACTAAAAAGAGGGGTAACAAAAAGTAAGGTGAAGTGAGAAAGAGCAGAGTAAAAGAAAAATGAACACCTGCTATATACACACATACATACATACACATAAACGGTGATAGTGAAGTGACATATAACCTACAAAAAAAAGGAAAAAAAGGAATACAAAAATACAAGTTACAACACCAGCAACAATAGGACAGGAGAACTGGAGAAGCAAGCGAAGCAAAAGCACTGGCACACATACAGGCACACGCACACCACCCACACATTAGATACACACGTAAACTCACAATATCCCCAAAAGCCCCTGGCGGAAAGCAAAGTGAGTTGTATCGTTTCATTTAAATTTTTATATTATATGTATACATATATGTATGTTCTGATATCAGAATATTAAAATTGCGGTCAGACCAAAATTCCGGTCGGAAAAGTATTAAAAACCATGTCCAAACTGTTTTCGGTTTTCAGTTTATTTTACGGCAGAAACTGAAAAACCGCTAACAAAGCAGTTTGGTACAATCACAAAAAAAACACATCAAGAGCATATGCGCAAATAAATAGTATATCATACATACATACATACATACATACATACATACATATATGTTACATATACCTCTATAACATATAAAGAGCATAACAGTTATGATATCCACTTCACCATCACATAAAATATTAATATAAACACACATATATATATTTACATACATACATACATGTACACTTAAACATACTTACGTCGTTAAAATAAACTAAGTTCTTTTGTTGTTTTCCACTTAATTGTGGGTAACGTATTTTTCATAAGAGGCATCAGAACTCTTTAATTTTATCATTTGTTTATAAAATAGTCGAAATTGCATTGACACTATTTGTAACCAAATTCTAAAGAATTTTAAGTGCATTTCCGCTTTGCTGCAAGTATGTTTTTACGATCGACATTCTTAAGAGGCGTTGCACTTATTGATTTTGCTGATAAGAATTCTTTAGAATTTTAATCGTATTTTGCTTTCTGTCTTTACTAGTGATTTCGTATTTAAGATTAAGAATTTTTGTAAACTAACTTAGTCATATTCTTTGATTCAATAAAGCAAGAACTACATATTCTTGAGAGAAATATTTTAAATAATGTTTTAATTGGCGACGAGGATGGGATACGCGGAAAAGTATCTTTGAAGAATCAAGGACTTTTTTTTTATTTCAATAAATTAACGCGTACCAAATAAAATTTAAAACTCCTTAAAGAATTAAGGCAGTGAAGCATACTATCCTTAAAGAATTAAGGTAGTGAAAAACAAAAATCTTACAAACCAACATTTAAAAAAAAAAAAAAAAAATCCTGTATAAAGTGAGTTATTTGGACGAAATTCCTACAAGAAGACAACATTTACAAAAAAAAATCCTGCATAAAGTGAGTTATTTGGACGAAATTCCTACAAGAAGACAACATTTACGAAAAAATCCGGCATAAAGTGAGTTATTTGGACGAAATTCCTACAAGAAGACAACATTTACAAAAAAAAATCCTGCATAAAGTGAGTTATTTGGACGAAATTCCTACAAGAGGACAACATTTACGAAAAATCCAGCATAAAGTGAGTTATTTGCATATATGTATTATATATTTACAAAGTAATATTTAAAAAAAAAAAAAAATATATATATATATATATATATATTAAGATTATTAAGTGAAATTGCAAGTGTTACATATATATATTCATTTTATTTTTAATCATGACTCAAGTACCTTCTGTTACCCTTGACCCTATCAAATACCTCAAAACATTACCTGAATTTAACGGACAACGACATGACCTTTACAACTTTACTACTCTTATAGATAGAATACACCCCTTACTAACGCAATATGACCAAATGTCCCAACTTCTCTTCTCTGATATAATAAAAAGTAGGTTACAAGGTGGAGCTAGGGAAATAATAGAAATAAATTTTCATGTACAGTCGTGGGCGGACATTAAGAATGTCCTTATAAATAATTTTGGAGAAAAATTGAGCGTAGAAGAACTTTATGATAATATGAGAGCAGTAGTATTCAGAACAAACACGACAGAATTCTACAATGAAATAAAAGATAAGCTACGGAGATTAAATAATAAAACCAATTTAATAATGGGAGAAGATACTGGCACATCCGAAATAGCCAGAAATAACATGAAATCAGCGCTTAACATTTTTAAAGGAAAAATTCCCGAGCCAATGAAGACTATATTGACTTGTAGAAATCCAAACACGCTGGAGGAAGCAATGGAAATTCTTTTCCAAGCAGGCTACGCATATAATGGCAACAAGACCAAACAAATTGAAGATGAGCCACGAAATAAAAATTTTAATAAACAAAACTACAAAAATGATAACAGAAATAATTCTTATTCACAAAGACCAAATTCAAATTTTCAATACAGACATAATTTTAATTCTAATAATCATAATAGACAAAATATCCAATATAAACCTAGTTATAATTCGCAAGAAAATTATCCTAGACAAAATTTTCAATATAGGCCTAACAATAACTCAAACCAACAAAGAAATCCTTATAGTTCTTATAATACACCCAATATAGTAAGTCACCAGCAAAATAATCAACCAGAACCTATGGACGTAAATATGTTCCAAAACGTCAAAAAACAACCAACATATGAAAATTTTCAATTTCCAGCCTCACGGGAAAATTACCACATATAACAATAAAATCTAAATTAGGCTACTTAAAATTTTTAATTGATACAGGAGCTTCACATTCAATTATTAACCCAGGCATATGCCACCCGAAATGGAATATACCAACGAATGAAATAACTATTAAAACTCTACAACATATAATAAAAATAAATAAAATGGTTCGTATTCCTCTTTTTGAAGAACTAGGTAGTAAGGAAGTATCAACAGAATTTTTGATTTGTAACTTCCATGATTTTTACGATGGATTGATAGGAAATAATATTTTAAAACCATTAGGAGCAATAATAAATTTAAATGACGACGTAATCATTATAGGTGAAAATAAAATACCTTTAATATAAGGAAATCAACAAGTGGAACATCATTTTGAAAAACCAGGAATATATCAAGTTGAATTACCAGTAGAGTGCAAAGAAGGATTAGTGTACAAAAACCAAGAATTTTCAAACGATAAAAGTCTAGAAATATTAGAAGGCATATATGAAGCAGATAACTTTAAAATTAACGCTAAAATAAATTTTAGTGGAGACACCCCAAAAATAATAAAATTTTCACCTTGTAAAATTGAAAACGCTAATACAAAAAATTTTTGCATATATAATATAGGAGAGGAAACCCAAAAACTTCCAATTTCGGAACAAATAAGAGTTGAACACCTCAATAACGAAGAAAAAGAAAAAATATTACAATTAATAAACAAATTTAAAAATATATTTTATTCAGAAAATAGCGATTTAACTTTCACCAATGCAATAAAGCATGAAATAAGGACTGTGAATAACATTCCAATTAATACAAAAACTTATCGATACCCATACATTCATAAGGAAGAAGTGGGTAGACAAATTAAAGAAATGTTGAATGCCGGGATAATTAGACCCAGCCATTCACCATATTCAGCTCCAGTATGGATTGTACCGAAAAAACTGGATGCAATCAAAAAGAAAAAATGGAGATTGGTGGTTGACTATCGTAAGCTAAACGAAGTCACCATTGATGATAAGTATCCTATTCCTAACATCGATGAAATTTTGGAGAAATTGGGAAGGTGTCAATATTTTACGACCCTTGATCTTGCTAAAGGCTTCCATCAGATTGAAATAAATGAAAAAGATATTCCAAAAACCGCATTTAGCGTAGAAGGCGGCCACTACGAGTTCCTTCGTATGCCGTTCGGACTAAAAACAGCACCAGCCACTTTCCAAAGGCTGATGAATAATGTCCTAGGTGATTTTATTAATAAAATTTGTCTCGTATACCTCGATGACATAATAATATTCTCAACCTCACTTCAGGAACATTTGGAATCTATAACAAAAGTATTTACTTCTTTCAAGTAAATTTAAAGATCCATTTAGATAAAAGCGAATTTTTGAAAAGAGAAACTAGTTTTTTAGGGCATATAGTAACTGAATCAGGAATAAAACCAAATCCAGATAAAATTTTATGCGTACAAAAATTTCCATTACCAACAACCCAAAAACAAATTAAGCAATTCTTAGGTCTCGCAGGATATTACCGCAAATTTATTAAAGACTACTCTAAAATTGCACGACCAATCACAAAATATTTAAAGAAAGACGCTAAAATCGACGTAAAGGATCCTGATTATAAAGAAAGTTTTGATACTCTAAAAAAATTATTAACGAATTCCCCTGTCTTGGCATATCCAGACTTCAATAAAAAGTTTGTTTTGCAAACGGATGCAAGCAACTTTGCAGTAGGAGCAGTGCTGTCCCAAGATGGACACCCTATTTGTTTTGTTAGTAGAACACTTAATGATCATGAGCAAAACTATAGTACTATAGAAAAAGAATTATTAGCAATCGTATGGGCTACTCAACAATTGAGACCATATTTGTTCGGCAGACGGTTTCTGATAGAAACGGATCATAGACCCTTAACGTGGCTATTTTCTATTAAAGAGCCGAATTCTAAATTGGTCCGATGGAGACTTCGTTTACAAGAATATGATTATGAAATAAAATATAAAAAAGGAGTTTTAAACGGTAATGCAGATGCCTTATCAAGAGTTGAAATAAATATTAATGAAGAAACCCAAAATATTGAAATGGATAAAACTGCCGAGATGACTCAGAATGAAAATATCATTTTAGAAACTAATTTCCCAATAAATTTCTATCGACGGCAAATAATTTTTAATAAAACTGTATCGGGATCACTAAAAATAAAAAACGAAAATATTTTTAAAAATAAAAGAAAACAATAACTGCAAAATATTCGACGAACAAACACTTATCACCATAATAAAAACCATTTTAATCCTAATAAGACCAATTCCATATTAATTACAGAAGAATCTTTATTTAATAGTTTCAATGAAACAGTCAAGAAATATTTTAACGAAAATAAGCAATTCAAAATCATTAGATGTAAAAGTTATTAGAAGATATTACAGATGAAAATCAGTTAACAGAAAAAATTGAAAAAGAACACAAACGAAATAATCACAGAGGAATAAACGAAAACTTTGCGGAATTGAAAACAATTATCTATCACCCCCAACTAAGAATACGAATAACCCAATATATAAATAACTGCGATATTTGTAACAAGGAAAAATACGACAGGCACCCAATCAAACAAGAATATAAAATAACTGAAACTCCTGAAAAACCTGGAGAAATTATTCATGTAGATGTTTTTTATAGTTTACAGAAAACACTATTTTTAACGTTTATCGACAAATTCTCGAAATTTGCACAGGCAATTAAAATTAAAAATAGATCTTGGATAGAATTTAAATTAGCCCTAACGCAGTATTTGTCAATAGTAGGAAATATAAAGAAATTGGTTGTAGATAATGAACTAGGTTTTAAAGCTCTACCTCTATTGGAATTTCTTAGAGAACAAGAAATTGAGATACATTACACATCAAATAATAATCATACATCTAACTCAGATGTAGAGAGGTTACACAACACTATAAATGAACATATTAGAATTTTAAAACATGATCCTAATAAAGATACAGAAAATACAGAAGAAAAAATATATAAAATAATTATGTTTTACAACAATACAATCCATTCAAGTACAGGAAAGAAACCAATTAGTTTTAGAAATGGAAATATAGACCCAAGCGAATATCAAATAATTAGAGAATTAATAATAAAGAATAAAGAAAAAGTTATTAATAAACTCAACAAAACACGCGAAAATGTAGAAATTCAGACAGGCCCTGTTTATTTAAAGGATGAAAGAGGAGGTAAAAACCACTCTAAATTTCGAAAAATAACCGTCACCGGATTAGATAATGAACACGTTATAACAGACCGAGGACATAAATATTACAAATCACGCATTAAAAGAAATAAAAAATTTCAAAATTTGAATAACGTAATACCTCAAAACTCCTAACATACCACCTTTTCAGATGATTTTTCTTATATTACTTTACGCATCAGTGCTACTCGACACAGGAGCACAATACCTAGAAGTTGAAGACTTGACAGACAACCACGGTTATATACCAATTAAACTGAAAGACACGGAAATTATCGAAAACTACTTAAGAGTAATACATATTATTAACACTACTCAATACTTTGAAACAGTAAATATTTTACAAGACAATATACATAAACTTTCGGACACATATACAAATGTTACTCCTCTATTAGGAAGCGTTAACAAAAGCATGGACATACATATGTAGGACAAAAATTAAAAACTTAATTCCTATTTTTAGACAGAAACGAGGACTAATAAACGCAATAGGGAAAGGACTTAAATTTATAGTAGGGACAATGGATAGTGATGACGAAAAAGAAATTATAAACAAAATTCAAACTCTAGAAAAAAGTAAGACTGAAACAATGACCGCCCTAAACGAAATGAATTATCTAGGGATTTCCATAGAAAACAAAATATTGAATATCACAAACCATATTAACAAACAACAGAAAACTATTCAAAAATATATAAATAAGTTTAAAACCGAAATCCAATATGACATGTCATTTTTAATTCAAAACTAGGAATAATTCCATCAGACATATTGACAACTGAAGAATTCAATTTTATTAACCAAACAGAATCTTACCTACACACAAAGGTATCCGTTACATATAAAGAAAAGTTAGTAATTTTGACATTGAGCATCCCAAAATTTTTAAATGAAACATTCGCTGAAGTTCTATTTGAACCACTACCAAACACCCAAAATAAAACTGTAGTTTTAAACGAAAATACTGTCTTAATATGTAAAAATGAAATATATGAACCAAACACTTTAGAATATAAGAAATTAACAAAAATAAATGATAACTGCTTAACAAACATTGTAAAAAATTTAGAACCTAATTGTAATATGACTACAATGAAAAACCAAGAAGAAAAAGAAATTTATCCAGGCTTACTTATATTTAAGAATTACCATGATAAAATTATTACCAATTGTGAAAAACCACGAATATTTGAAAATTTAAAAACATTTTTGATAAAATATGAAAATTTCTTTGTAAAAACTAATTTAAAAATCTATGAAAATTATAAAATAAATGTAAAAGAAATGTTTATCCTAAACAAACTAGCATTAAGAGTTAAAGAAAATAATATATCACTCCCGAATTTAAATCTTAACGAAATACATTTTAATGAAACAATAAAGGCTGTAAAACATAACCTTTCTAGAAATGCTATAATAAACACTGGGAGTAATATAGGAATTCTAATGATTTTTATCTGTACTATTATTATAATCTGTATAAAAAACAATAACAGAACTTATGTAATCTCTTCGTCGGAGCCTCAGTCTAACGGTGGGGGAGTTATGATATCCACTTCACCATCACATAAAATATTAATATAAACACACATATATATATTTACATACATACATAGATGTACACTTAAACATTCTTACGTCGTTAAAATAAACTAAGTTCTTTTGTTGTTTTCCACTTAATTGTGGGTAACGTATTTTTCATAAGAGGCATCGAACTCTTTAATTTTATCATTTGTTTATAAAATAGTCGAAATTGCATTGACACTATTTGTAACCAAATTCTAAAGAATTTTAAGTGCATTTCCGCTTTGCTGCAAGTATGTTTTTACGATCGACATTCTTAAGAGGCGTTGCACTTATTGATTTTGCTGATAAGAATTCTTTAGAATTTTAATCGTATTTTGCTTTCTGTCTTTACTAGTGATTTCGTATTTAAGATTAAGAATTTTTGTAAACTAACTTAGTCATATTCTTTGATTCAATAAAGCAAGAACTACATATTCTTGAGAGAAATATTTTAAATAATGTTTTAATTCATAACTTGCTCTTCGCTAGATTAAACCATATACAAATCAACACATTCAAATATACATATGTACATTCAGATCTAATATTAAAATATTATCAAATTCTCTTTTCGCGGCTTCTTATCTCTGCGAACATATGTATATACATACACTTGTATATGCGGCGCGATTACTTAAATATATACATATATATACACAAAACCTAGTGATCTTGAGAAAATTACCTGCGGTGGGTTAATTCTCTTTTCGTAGTTTTCTTCATACGAACATAAATATATACATATATATGCTTATATATATTATATGCACATACGGGCGCCAATAAATACATTCGATATACTGGAAGAAATACCCAATCGACATTGGGTACAAATTATAACCATAAATATATATATATACAAAAAAAAAAATTTTTTTTTGAGATATCTAAAATTTGTACATAGTGTATTGTCACGTATGTATATACGCTAAATTGCTTCAAAGTCCACATTGGCGTATGCTCCGCGATACCCCTTGGATTTTGGCTAACAAAACCAAGCAGGATTGCGTATAAAATATATTCAAAGTCCACATTGGCATATTCCCGCAATACCCCTTGATTTTTGATCAACAAAACCAAGCAGGATTGTGTAAAAAACAAAGCGTAATACATACACATACATGCATATGTACAAAGTGCAGTGATCTCTAATACGAGCGCTCATTAGCACATAACAAATAAAATATCCACCTATAGGTATACCCTATAGGACATTTGGACTTAAACTATATATCAAACAAATATATATATAGAAAAATAATACATATAAAATATTTCCGGTCATTACAAAAAAAAAAAAAATAGTAATAATAATAATTAAATCCAATTTAAGCGATCAATTATTTACTTAATTTTAAAACTCTTATTAACGTAAAAGAGTTCGCGATCGTGCATATTATCAAATACGTAAAGCGTTTTCTTATACTTCAATTTCGTTCAAAACTCTTATTTACTTAAAAGAGTTCTCGTCTAATCATATAAATAAATACATATACATATACATATATACGAAAATATTTTTAAAATCTCGGTTTATCAAAAAGCCATTGGTTTTATTTATTTGTTTGAAACTCTTACATACAAAAGAGTCTTTTATTCAACATCTTATATACGAAACTTTTTCTAATCAGCTACAAGTCTAGTTATTCTGTAAATACTTTTTCTTGACCTATTTAATAAGTCATTGGTTCTTTTCCTGTCATATGTTGGCCATAATTGTTAGTTATGACGCATTTTGTAATGTTTTTCCACCTGTTGTTTGCAATTTGCTGAAATTGTCTATTGATCTCTCCTTTTATCGATCCTAGCGGGCTTGGTATTAGCTCCGCCTTGGATTCATTGAGGAAAGCTCCTGCCTTTGCGAACTCGTCTGCTTTTTCGTTACCGAAAATGTTCCTGTGGCCGGGAACCCAGATCAAGTTTAGCTGGAGCTTGTCTTTTATTGAGCTTAGTGCTCTCTTGCAGTTGTGAACTGTACTGGAATTTGTCATGGGTGAAGACAAATAACAGCCACCACAACAGGGCACTGGCCATTTGGGGAACATGCGTCCAAAATGGGCTTGCCCTACAACGACATCTGCCGTGGCTGCGGAGTAGCAGGGAACAAGGAAACAATCTTCCACTTTCTCTGCGAATGCCCAGCTCTAGCACAGATCCGACACAAAACACTCGGAATCCACCAAGCACCAAACCTTGAATGGATTTCCACCAAAAGCATATCGGACATAAGTAGTTTCATCGAAACCTCAAAATGGTTTGAGAGAGAAGGTGAAACGTAAGAGCAGATGCAGGAGGTTCTACGAATAGTGTATCAAAATGGCACATCAAGTGCTAATTGAGCCCGATAGGGCTGCACTCCTACCTACCTACCTACAAGTCTAGTTTTCACTAAGACGTTTTAATTTATTCTATACATCTTTTAAATGAGCTCAGACTCAAAGGAATCCAAAACAACTCAGTTGCTAAAAATCCCAAAAATGATTTCAGACGAAAAAAGTCAGTGTACACCGGCAGAAGCTACACGCTCAAAGCAAGGTGCTACAAAACTAAAGAGGGGTAAAGACATTTCTTATAAAAAGTTCATTGCTGAGAGTGACAGTTTGATACGATACTGCACTCGATTTTCATCTTCACCGATTCAAGACAATTTTGAATCGGTCTTAGAAATCAAAAAAGATAATTTAGACAATTTCTGGACACGTCTCCAAGCGGCATATGACGCAATCGTAGAATCTGACGACTCAGATCTACCGGAAAATTTTAAATCCTCGGCATACACCAAGTATGAACACTGCCTAGACCAGTTCGAAGACACAAAGGCAATGATTTCTGATCAACTAAAGCTATTAAGAGCAATTGCACCTACTCCACAACCGAGAGTAGAGCTGCCACAACGACAAGCCCAAGAGGCAAGTTCAGGCATTCACCTCAAAGTGCCAGTTTTTTTTTTTTTTTTTTTTTCAAAATTATTTTATTTATTGAATCTGCTTTTTCTTAAAGCCTAACAATAAGTTATAAAATCTTAACTCTAATTAAAAACTAGACAGGCTCAAGCAAGTGATTGAGCTGTTTTGGTGATACGTTGCTAATTAGTACGCAGGCATATCTCTTCTTTTAAGTCGTGTTTGATGGCAGGAATGTACCAAAGCATTAGCCAGAGGGTTTGGGTGATCACGGAGTTTAGATATATATTTTATTCTGCTGTCTTCTACTTCTTTCTTTACCATAGGGATACCCAGGTCTTTATGGATATTTTCGTTACGTATGTACCATGATGAACATGTGATTGTTCTAAGCATTTTTGATTGAAATCTTTGTAATATATCAATATTGGTTGCACAGGTCGTACCCCACAGTTGAATGCCATACATCCAAATCGGCTTTATGACCGCATTATACAAAAGCACTTTGTTGTCTAAGCTAAGTTTGGAGTTTTTATTTAGAAGCCAATTTAAATTTGCAGCTCTAATCTTCATACATGTTATTTTACTAGAGATGTGTTTTCTCCACGTGAGCCTTCTATCTAGGTGAATACCAAGATATGTTACTTCGTTCGCTTGGGGTACTAATATATTGTTTATTTTTACTGCCGGGCACATCTTTGGTCTTAGCGAAAATGTAATGTGCTTACACTTCTGTTCATTCACGTTTATACGCCAGTTCGCTAGCCACTCTTCGACAGAACTTAAATGCTTCGCTAATATTCGTGATGCTAAAATGTGGCATTTGTTACGGCTCACTATAGCTGTGTCATCCGCAAAAGTTGAAGTTAATACATTATTAGCTGTTGGAAGATCTGCTGTATATATGATGTATAGTGTTGGGCCTAACACACTGCCCTGGGGTACACCAGCCCTTATCTGTCGTTCATCAGATATGAAATCTCCCACTTTTACCATAAATCGTCTATTTTTTAAATAAGACTCCAATGTTTTATACAGTTCTAACGGTAGAATTTTTTTAATCTTGTATAAAAGACCTTCGTCCCACACCTTATCAAACGCCTGAGCTACATCTAAAAATATTGCTGAACAGTACTCCCTGTGCTCAAATGCTTTCCTTATTTCGTTAGTAATTCTATTTACCTGCTCTATTGTGCCATGTTTCGCACGAAAACCGAATTGATGCATTGGTATTGTATTATTTTCATGGAGAAAAGGAGTCATCTTTGATAGTAATACTTTTTCAAATACTTTTGAAAGACAGGGTAGAAGACTGATTGGTCTGTATGAAGACGGCTGTGTTAAGTCTTTCCCAGGTTTATCTATCAAGATAATCTGCGACTTTTTCCATGAAATTGGATAGTATCCGAAACTTAGAATTGCATTGAAGAGCAAAGAGAGCACCTCTACAGCAATAATTGGTAACTCAATTAACATTTTTGGGGAAATATTATCATATCCCGGCGCCTTTTTTGGATTAAGTTCTTTGATGATACCAATAATTTCAGAAGGTGAGGTCTTAAGACAATCGAGCGACTCTTTAGCTGTGTTGGGTAAGATTGACAGCTTAAAGGTATTCTTTGGCAAATTGGGTTGAAATACCTTTTCTAGGTGATTTGCAAAACAATTAGCCTTTTCCTCGTCACTTCGAACCCAATTTCCACCCAAGTCTCGTATTGGCATGTTGGAGTCAGTTGGTGGCTTCATGGACTTTTGGGCTTTCCAAAGGGAATTTTGCTTGTTTGAATTTGGACACAGCTTCTTTATATACATTTCGGTGTTCAGTTCTTCCTCACGTTTGAGCGCTTTTTTTAATTTACGTACCGCAGCTTTCAATTGAAGCTGAGTGGAGGGGGAGCGATTTATCTGCCATTCACGTCTTGCACGCCTTTTTTCATTTACAAGCGTTTCTATTTCTCTATTAGAGATTTTTCTGAAGCCAAGCGGATTATCTCTTTTGTTTGGTGTTGCTAAAACAGCTGCGCTGGTTATTATATCATAAACTTCTCTTATACTTTCGTCAATATCACTTCCTGTATTTATGTTGTACTCAATACTAATGTGGCTACTGACGTATTTTTTATATTTTAGCCAATTCGTTTTATAAGAAGTTAAACCCACTTTTGGATTAAGGAATATGGGTTGTTCAAATAACTTTATTAGTACAGGATAATGATCAGAAGATAGATCAGTACATGTATCAGCTGTTATGTGCGATTTATCTATATTTTTGATTACAGCAAAATCAATTAAATCTGGTATTTTCTTACGATCACTAGGCCAATATGTCGTCTTACCAGGAGATATTATTTCAAGGTTATTGTGCCTATTTAAAACAGTTTGATACAGCTGTCGTCCTTTCCGATTAATAAGATGTGAGCCCCAGTACGTGTGTTTTGCGTTGTAATCTCCACCTGCTAGAAATCTTTGACCTAGTGTTCCAAAAAAGTCTTTAAATTCGATTTCTGTAATTTTGAAACGAGGTGGACAGTATATAGCCGTAAGGTTTAGGTCACAACCCCGATTTTTTAGTGATATTGTTGTAGCTTGTAACTGTGGTGCAGCATGAGATTCTAGAGCATAGTGGTTTAAACGATTTCTAATCAACATTGCCGTACCACCATGCGCTTTTCCATCCGGATGATTTGTAACATATAGTCTAAATCCCGGTATATTGAAATTATTTTTATTTGTTAATTGAGTTTCTGAAATAAGCATTACATCTATATTCTTTTCAGACAGAAATCTGATAATCTAGCAAATGTTTCAAATTATATATAATAAATGGGTCTCATTTTTTTTTAAGCTGATTCGAATTCGGCAACAATTCAATTTTAAACATTGGCTGTGGTATTTTGTTTCTATTAAATATATTTACAACTGTTTTAATTTCAAAACCACATTCTTCCAATGCTTCTTTGACTTCACTAGAGTCTACGGCGGACTCTATACCCTTGATTACAACAACTAGGCCCTTAAAGCTCTTCAGTTGATACGAATAAAAATTCTTGCTTTTATTTGACAAAAATTTAACTATGTCCATAAAACTTTTTTCAGTGTAGGACTGAATTTTTGTTTCATCTATATTGCCTTTTTTAAAGGCACTATATGGAAATTGTTAGTACCTACAATTTTACTTAATTCAGCAACGAGAGCATTACTGCTACGCTCACGCAAATAAATTGGAGGGGGTTTGGCATTTACGACTGTGGTGGTACCCTTCGCAACGTCGTCTGAACTCTTGCTTAGTAAGGCAAATCTGTTGCTAAAGCTCCCGTTTTATTCATATTTGGTGTGCCGACCTGAAATTTTTTAGGATTGACCGCTGCCTTTGAAGGACTTAATTTCCTTTTTATATTAACGTAGCGATCAATGCCAGTTTGCACAGACTGGCCTTTTTTTAATGGTACATTCTCACCTTGCGTTATGTTATTCTTCGCTGGCTGCGTGCTTGCTGGTACCTGCTTACTTGTTGGTGTGATCACTTTTGTTGATGGCCGTTGTTGATTGCCGTTCTCTGCTGCTTTTGTATTTTGTACGCTCTGCTTATGATGCTGCTCAGTTGTTCGCTTCGATGACTCATCATTCTCACCGTTGCCTTGTTTGTTGTTGTGAGCTGTATTCGCAGGCTCGACAAAGCTGAAGAAGGCATTCAGAGAATGCCTACGGCCTTGTTGGTGGGGCTGCGCTGCGCTCATGTTTTTTTTGTTTCTTTTATTGTTTATTTCGCACTTATGTATTTGTTTTTTTTTTATTATTTTGATTGTTTACAAAAAGTCTAATTTTTGTGATTTTTATTAACACTTACGGCGTTATTGCCTAACGCTTGCACTTAATGCACTTTTTTGGTATTTGTTTATTTTTATTTTTGTTTTTTTAAAGAAACTTTCTACGGAGCGCATCAATACACGTCCGTTTAGATTGAATATGATATGAAATGAATGAAGTGCCAGTATGCGACACAGATATATTTCATGGTGGTTACGAACAGTGGCCGTCCTTCCGGGACATGTTTACAGCTGTGTACATCAACCATCCAAAATTATCACAAGCGCAGAAATTGTATCACCTCAGATACAAAACCAAAGGTCAGGCAGGCGTAATAGTCAAACAGTTCGCTCTCAATGACGAAAATTTCAATTTTGCTTGGGAAGCTCTTAAAGCACGTTACGAAAACGAGAGAATATTGGTCGACAAGCAAGTGACGATACTAATGAATTTACCAAAAATTCAGAAAGAAACAAGTGAAGAATTGATAAAGCTTCAATCTACGGTTTCAAATTGTTTGTCGATTTTATCGACACAGAATATTCCCACAGATAATTGGGACCCCATTCTGGTAAATATATGCACAGCTGCTTTTCCAGAAAAATCGTTACTTTTGTGGGAGCAATCGCTCTCATCGCTAAGAAAGTGCCCAACGTGGCAGCAAATAAAAGAATTTCTTACTACCCAATACGAAATTGCAGAATGGGTAGATAAAAAAATAGTCAGAACGAAAAACGTTCAAAACGATCTCAATAGAAGCTTCAATAGACCCCAAGCAAGTAGCCACAATAATTTAAATAGAAGCTTTTGTAAAAATCAATCGTTCTCTTCCGAACAATATAAACAAACGTCATGCGAACTGTGCAGAGGAGGTCACAAACTAAAATTGTGCGAAAAATTCAAAAAAATTAATGTTAGCGGTCGAAACAATTTCGTAAGAACGAAAAAATTATGTACCAACTGTCTGTCATATGCGCATACGCTTAAAGATTGCGAAAGCAAATTTAATTGCGTTTACTGCCATAAAAGACATCATTCAATGTTACACATAACAAATTTTTCCAGCTCACCCCCGAACAATGCAAACGTAAAACGAGCAACAGGATTAGTTGCCACAACAAATTCTGAAAACTGCCAAGAAGCACCATGCTGCTCAAAGGCGTTGAAAACCCAAACGCTACATAGCGAAAATCACAGTAGGGTACTATTACCCACAGCAGTTGTCTCCATCGAACACCGAGGAGAACTGTTTAAACTCAGAGCCTTAATAGATCAAGGATCACAACGATCATTTATAACGTCTAGGACACAAAACAGGCTACAGTTACCAACAAAACTGGCCAACTTTGAAATCACGGGAATGGGCGGAAGAGTTGTTCAAAACTCAAATAAAATCTGCCCCATTACCCTCTTTTCCCCCAAAGCGGATAAGCGCATACAAGCAGAAGCTATTGTCTTACCGCAATTAACCAACATGCTACCAAGCTATCATATAAATAGCAAGCATTGGCAAAAGGTTTCACACCTTAAGTTAGCAGACCCCAACTGCAACACTCCCGCTCAAATAGATCTCCTATTAGGCAGCGATCTCATACCACAAATTATTCTCGAAGGTATTGAGAAAATTACCAAAACACTTCTGGCGCAAAATACCATTTTCGGATGGGTCCTAAACGGACTAGTTGCGGAACCAGTTACAACATTAACAACTCAAGTTGAGGAAGTCTCAAATGAGTACCTCAATTCACAATTGAGAAAGTTTTGGGAACTAGAAGAACTCCCCCCCATATCAGTCACAACCCCTGAAGATCAGTATTGTGAGGATTTTTACAAATCCACAACTACTCTATTAGATAATGGCTGGTACGTCGTACGACTACCACTAAAGAAAGAATTTCCCACACACTCGCCTTAGGTCACTCTCGCACCTCTGCAATTCAGCAGTTTCTAAGTATGGAAAGAAACCTACTTAAAAAAGGCGAACTCAAATCTGAATACGATGGATGAATGATGGTTAGAAGAATACCTCCAGTTAGATCACATGGAGGAAGTAAATCCAGGGGAGAAAATCGTCAACGGTAAATACTACTCTTTTTACCTGCCACATCACGCAGTAGTAAAGCCAGACAAAAAAACAACAAAGGTAAGGGTGGCCTCGAAAACCACCAGTTCAGGGAATTCCCTAAATGATATCTTATTTACGGGACCCACACTCCAACCAGATTTAATGCTTCTGATATTAAATTGGCGTATATTCAAGTACGTATTCAATGGGGACGTGGAGAAAATGTATCGGCAAATAGGCGTACATAAAGACGACCAAGATTTTCAACGTATCATGTTCCGAAGATCCCCCACCAGTCCTTTACGCGACTTCAAATTAAAAACAGTTACATTTGGCGTTAACTGTGCACCATATTTAGTCATTCGTACTCTCCACGAATTGGCAGACAACACAAAGTCAGAATTTCCCCTGGCAACTGAAGTGTTGAAAACTCAAACGTATGTAGACGATATTTTGTCTGGAAGTCATACTCTTCCAAAAGCATACGAAGCCTTATCACAGGTAATTAAAGCCCTCAAATCCGCAGGGTTTCCATTAAAAAAGATTACGGCAAATCACCCGAATATACTTAAAAATATTCCAAACGAAAATTTGTTGGACACTAATTTCCTTATATTCGAAAAGGAAAGTACAACAAAAACACTAGGCATCCAATGGAATGCGATATCGGACCAGTTCTCATACACGACAGAGTCCATATCCGCATTATCAGCCATCACAAAAAGACAGATTTTATCCTCGGTGGCAAAACTTTTCGACCCCGCAGGATGGCTTTCGCCAATTATGATCCAAGCTAAAATCTTAATACAAGAACTATGGCTAGATGGAACCGACTGGGACGAACAAGTGAAACTTCTTCGCTTAGAAAAATGGTCCCAGTCTGAAGGACATTTCTCAGATTCAAATTCCACGATGGGTAAACTACTCCCCCGAACACAAAGTCGAATTACATGGCTTTTGTAGCAAAAGCAAAGGTGGCACCTTTAAAAACTATAAGTCTCCCACGACTTGAGTTATGTGGCGCACTGCTACTTTCAAAATTAGTAGCCATGGTGCAAATGCATTTAAATATGACATAATGCAAACTCTATATGTGGTCCGATTCCGAAATTGTACTAGCCTGGTTGGAAAAACCACCACATGCATGGAAGACGTATATTTCTAACCGAACGTCTCAAATTCTTGACCTAGTGGGATCAGCCACTTGGCGTCACGTAGCCAGTGCTGATAATCCTGCCGATCTAGGTACAAGAGGTTGCAAGCCACTGCACCTTGCCACTACCACCCTCTGGTGGAATGGCCCCCGATGGTTGATAGAATCTCCTGATTCTTGGCCACAATCCCCCATGCGCAACATTATCGCCCCAGAAGGTCGAAAAATCGCCACCTTTCACACATTATTGGATGATGCCGACATCCTTGAACGATTTTCCTCGTTTCCAAAAGCGCTCAGAGTAGTCGCTTATATGTTCAAATTCATAGAACAACTCAAAAGCAAAGTTAAGGGATCACATAATTTCCCATGCAATACAGTGACGCACCTAGAGTTACAAAAGGCAAAGGTCGCACTAATAACATATACACAAGCGCGCTACTTCAGAATCGAAGCCAATTGATAAAAAGAGCTCACTCTTAGTCCTAAACCCATTTCACAACGAACGCCATCCCATAATAATCCCAGAGAAGTCACCATTTGCCACACTGTTCCTCCACTACATCCACATCTTAATGCTACACGCCGAACATCTCCTCATGCAACCAGGAGTGTTACATCCCCCGTCTTAAGCCGCAAATCAAGAAGTGCATCTTCACGTGCAAGATTTGCACTATGCACAAGCAGAAGATGCGAACGCAGATTATGGCAGCACTTCCACCGGAACGCTGCAATTTCGCTCTGCCTTTCACCACAACAGGTGTTGATTTTGCTGGGCCTTTCCAGGTAAAGGCGCCTATGTTAAGGTCTCCCACTCTCATGAAAGGCTATGTGGCGGTCTTTGTATGTTTCACGACAAAGGCAGTACATCTTGAGCTATGTAGTAATCTGACGACGGAGGCTTTTCTCGCGGTATTTGCTCGCTTCGTCGCTCGACGTGGCTACCCTTCAAAAATCATGAGCGATAATGGCAAAACCTTTATTGGAGCTCAACGAGCCACAGAAAAGCAATTTGTGGATTTTTTAAAACAAGTGTCACCCGACATCGTACAAAAGTACGCCCCTCAAGGTATCAATTGGCAATTCATACCCCCAAGCGCTCCTCATATGGGCGGTTTATGGGAATCTCCTGTGAAAAGCTTCCAATCCCATTTCAAACGGGTAGCTGGAAATTATAAATTCAATTACGAAGAGTTCACGACGTTATTTAATCGAATTGAAGCCGTTCTCAATTCACGGCCACTCACAGTACTATCGCAAGACCACTCCGATTTCACCGCCTTAACTCCAGGGCATTTTCTAAAGGAGCACCCATCCTGGCCATTCCTGAGCCAGGCGTGGAGTCGCTAACCCTATTAAATCGATGGGAACGAATTAAAATTCTCCATCATGATTTCAGCCGCCGATGGAAGGACGAATACATAAAGGATCTCCACAAACGATACCGTTGGAAGACTCCTGAACAAGCCCCAAAGCTTGGAGACTGTGTCCTCATTCATGATGATTGTCTACCCCCCATCGAGTGGCGGCTTGGCTGCATAGCAAAGCTACATTACGGCTCCGACGGTCACATACGAATCGTTGATCTCCGTACGCAAAACGGAACGCTAACCAGACCGCTCGTGAAGCTATGCTTCCTGCCAACTTCCGATGATCGCGAATCCGAAAACATCAAAAATAAACCGGTATTATCGCTACACAATAAACGATCCAAATGAAACCAATAAAACGCGAGAAAGTACGCAAATAACAAACCGTCGAACGAAGAAAACTAACACGAATCGGTCAATCATTACGACGGCCCATTCATGCCACATATCGTGGTACGATGGTCCATATTTAATTGTATGATAGATTTATAATCGATAATCTTCCCTACACAGATCACCATGGATGTTGATACACCAGTCGCAACCACGTCAACACCTCGGGCTACCAATGCGCCACGCACCGGGCCTACTCCAGCGCCCCGAACTGTGGTGGCAACGACGCCGGCAATTGCACCGGCAACCGCGTCTTTAGCACGAACTTCGGAGACCCTAAGGTGTCCCATCTGTCGGCGCCCACATCGCCTGCATCATTGTGGGATATTTAGGGGTATGCGACCCGTGCAACGGCAAGAAGTTGCACAGGCACACGGACACTGCCACAACTGCCTGTCACATAGACATCTGACTCCGGAGTGTGAGTCACGAGGGTGGTGCCAAATATGCCACAGGCCGCATCACACGCTGCTACATCGTAGCGCGGCTCGCGAAGTGAATCGGTCACCCCTCCATCGCGGCCGCATGCCCCGACTTCAGCCCGCAGCTCGTGGCGCACACCAGCGCGACGGACCCTCGTTGCGGCGTCGACAGCCTGGGCCACCACCTCGCCGATCTACGGGTCTGAGCAGCGCTGTGGCAACGCTGCAACAGCTGCAGCGCCTTTTGGGCTAAACAGTCTTTTAGGGGGGCCGGGATGGCTAAATGAGCACCTGACCCCCCTCTCAAAATAATACATCTACACCCCACAATACACACCATACTCAACACATCATCTTCTCATCGCATACACACCATACTCCACACATCATCCTCTCATCGCACACACACCAACTCCACACGTCATCATTTCGTCCCACACACACCAACGCATCACGAATTCAACCGACCGACGGACTAGGCGCCGCTCTCTTTCGATTACGATCCGTGCGCTTGTAACCATCCGCCAACCGATTATCCCGTAGCTTTTAATTCGTTTAGCCAAGGTCGTCGCTACTCATAAAACAATTGGTAAGTGCCGCGAGGTTTTATAAAAAACCTCTCATTTTAAACAACAAGTTTGTTGTGAAGACAATTTTTTTTTCCTGACTTGGTATGACTGTCCTTAATAACGAGGTCAAAAGTTAGCACGATCTGTCAACCAGTGTGTTTACTATAGATAAATTGATCAGAATCTCTTTTCTTGCTCTCTCGCTTGTCAGCTGGCAGCGGACTCTGATCTTTTTGCTGAGCTGGCAACAAAACACAATCAGGTTCCCGTCAACTAGCAGTTAGAGAAAAAGGCTGGATGCCAGATGAACAGCACTAAAACAAACTGCCAAAATTAGTGCGTTGTTAAAATTTTGCAAAATTATATGTCAGTAGTTTGTAAAATTATTTATATACATACATGGGTGATATAGGCCTACTGGCGAACCGAGCAACCTAAAATAATATCGGTAACGCGCTATTTGCATAGCTCAGTGGTAATGTGGAAACTGCAAAATACCCAAAATTGTTTATAAAATGCCCAATCTAATATTTTTGAGCAGTGGCATCATTGGCAAATGTTACAAAAAATAAATTAAATCTGGTATTTTGTTACGATCACAAGGCCAATATGTTGGCTTACCAGGAGATATTATGTCAAGGTTGTTGTGCCTATTTTTAATAGTGTGATACAGATATCGTCCTTTCGGAATAATTAGTCGTGAGCCCCAATAAATATGTTTTCTGTTGTAATTTCCACATGTTAGAAATCAAGGACTTAGCGATTCATAGAACTCTTTAAAATTGATGTCTGTAATTTTGAACCGAAGAGGGCATTTAGCCCACATATGTAGCTGCCAAGTTTAAGTCCCCGCAGCGATTTTTTATAGATACTGATGTAGCTTGTAGAGATTCTAGTACGTGGTGGTTTAGTCGTTTTCTAATCAACACTGCTGTTCCACCATGTGCCTTTCCATCTGAGTGATTTGTAACATAGAGTCTAAATTCCGGTATAAAGAAATTGGTTTTATTCGTAAAATGAGTTTCTGACAATAGCATAAAATCTATATTATTTTTATCAAGAAAACTAATAAGCTCCAATTTATGTTAGTTAACACTGTTAGCACTCCATATAACTACAAATATTCAATAGACTCATATTTTACTGAAAAAAATTTGCAACTTTTGGTTTTGTGATTTGATTATCTCTTGAATCATATTTTGCATTGCAGTCATAAATTTTGACATATAGTACATTATGTAAGATAGAAAATCATAGTTTCAACGCTTCCATTTGATTGGTTTTGGGGCAATTGCATTTGTGCAGTGTTGTCTTTCATCACATTTGCATAACTCCCTTGTGTAGCATTATTTTTTAAATTACCCGGTTTTCACATATGGACAGGTATTACAATATTTTCGTTTGGAGGTGTACCTACCATTTGATTCCGACAAAAAATTTCGTTTTTAAGTCTTTATATACAAGTCAACCTCTATAGTTTGCAATTAGATTTCCTCCACAACTACTACATTTAAATTTTCTTTTTTAAAAGTACACACACACACTACTTAGCCATTGCGTATGCTTTCGTGTGTCCATAATTTTGGCAGTTTGATTATTGTTCAGGACCATTTCTCTTATGTGGTTCCTCAACGGTAATTCTGCGATGTAAGAGATATTTTATATTGTAAATTGTATGTGTTTCATTTTACTTTAGTTGGTTCGAATTTGGCATCAATTCTATTTTGAACATGGGTTGTGTGACTTTGTTTCTTTTAAAAATATTTACTACTAATTTAAAACTAAAACCACCTTCTTCCAGTGTTTCTTAAACATCGTTAGATTCTGCCGGAGACTCTATATTAGGGTGGGTCGATTTCGGACTTTTTTCGATTCGGGATTTCTAATAGTGCGGAAAAGTTGCCTTAGTACTTCTTGATTCCAATGCAACTTTTTGTTTTGAGATCAGATTGCATCTTCAACCCCAACTCCGGCCTTGAAATTTCGGAAATTCGCCTAAAATCGTGAAATTGTCTACCTAGCGCCTGAAATACGCATCTCATGGCAAAATGTATGAAACAAAAGTTATTTGTCACGTCATTTGCTACCGAAATGGTATATGTGATCATGGCCGTAGGACGAACCGTTCCCGAGATACGAGCGAAAAGGCGGCGCGCCACAGCGCAATGTGAAAATCGGCTTGCGGCCACACTTCTTGACGTCGATTTTGCCGAGTGCTATCACTCACATTCATTCACCTACGCCAAAGGACACGTTCGGACTGGTCTCCACATAAATATTTTTTATCGAGTTCCTTCACTCTTGTCGTTGATTTCGCCGAGTGCTATCACTTATATTCTCTCAACAGAACACAGAACTCAAAATGTCTGTATCTAAATTGAAATTTAGACAGAAATGTCCTGTGGTTGGCATATATCCGTACAATCTCTCTGAGTCCCAGTTACCTACTTACCAGGATTTTCTTTTGTGTTATCAGTTCGAAAGATTTCGTATAGGGCGACTCCGAGGCGACAACTATGAACCTATGAGTAAAGAGGTTACAGAAATAGTTGCAAAGGTTGAAAATACTTTCAAAGAGTCATCTATTCCGATAGTTTCACACACCAGAGTTGTAAAAATGCTCACCACATACCATAAGAAATTTCTGACTCTTAACGACTTTGTCTCTTCTGCCGGAAAATTATTTGATATCGCTGCTTGTAAATGCATTTATTTTTCTTCTTGCACTTGTCCAAAGGAAAGGAAAGTTTCTATCAATGAACAACCATTTCTCTTGGACCAGAGAACCAGAAGAATTGGTCGCATTTGAATTGTTCATCTACCTGAAACAAAAAAGATTACAAAGAAAAATGAACGTAAAGAAAAGCTTTCAAAACGACATTCAACATCAACACTTACCAGAAAAGTATCAGCTAGAACACGAGTTACATCTCAGGTTACGTCTGACGGCATGCAGTTGTGCACCACATCGCATGATCAGCCAGTACGTGACCAAAACAGCAGACTCGGCATATTTTGAGTCTGTTGGAATGTGCGGTACACCCAAACATTCGGGCAGACTCGAGTTGCTGATATGATGGCAGAGTCAGACTAACTCACGTGACCATTCAGCCAGACGCTCATACAGACGACAACAATGTAGGTGCGTCGCACATGGATTCTTTCAAAAACGATGCTGATGATGAATTTTCTCTTCCATCCTCTAAAACCAAACAAAACACACTATTATTAGAACACACTGCTTTAGCAGCCCAAGGATTTGGAGTAAGTGATAGAGCAGCGGCCTTGATTGTTTCATCTGCTTTTCTGGATGTCAAAAAAGCAGGTTTGATAACAGAGGACCAGGCTAGCTTTGTCACTGACAAATGCAAGATTAGTCGGGCAAAAAAAAAGTGTTGGAGTTAAGCTCCAAAACACCGAAAGTATTGACTCTGTATATGGGCTTTATTTTGACGGCCGCAAAGGTAATACACTTACACAAGTCAGCGAAGGTGAAAAGTACTACCGCGACACTGTCAAAGAGGAACATATTTCTCTTATAGCGGAACCTGGTTGTCATTACTTTGGCCACGTCACCTCTCTTTCCGGGTCAGCTGAGGATGAGACGCAAGCTATATGGCAACATTTACAAGACAATTCAGTTGTTGTGGAACATCTAGAAGTTGTCGGTGCTGATGGCACCCACCCGAACACAGGTTGGAAAGGTGGAATCATTCGGAAACTAGAAGAAAGAATAGGTAGGCCATTATAGTGGGTTGTTTGTCTTCTACATTTCAACGAACTTCCACTTCGTTCTCTTCTAACACATACATGGTGTCTCAAAGAGTCCAAATACATTCTCTGGCGACATAGGTAAACTGCTCCCTGATTGTGAGAAGTTGCCTGTGGTCAAATTTGAAAGTTTACCATCCTGCCAATTACCTTCTGAGGTTATTAATCCGACCCAACTTAGCACAGACCAAGCTTAGCTCTATAAAATATCAGAAGCTGTTATTTCCGGTCAATGTTCCTCAGATTTAGCGTCGATGCATCCAGGTAACATGTGCAAGTCTCGCTGGCTCACCTGTGCAAATAGAATTCTGAGATTATACATTTCTACTGAAAAACCAACAAAGCAAATAAAGATTTTCGTCAAGTACATATTTACAGTTTACTCACCTTTGCGGTTCTCAATAAGATTCAACAGTTCAATCAAAGATGGCTCGCGCCATCTCTATGCCGCAATTCAAAAGTCGAGATACTTACCTGCTAAACTGCGCAAGGTTGTCGATTCACCCATTCAACAGAATGCTTTCTTTGCTCTTCCAGAAAACATTCTCCTTAGTATGATGACTGACGAACGGATAGAAGTCAGAAAGTTGGCCCTTGACCGTCTTCTGGCAGCCAGAGAAGCAGAGTATGACACTGTAAATGGAAGGGTTAGATGTAATAAAGTGCCAAAGCTGAATTTCAAAGCTAATAATTATTACGATATGATTAATTGGAAGATTATTACCTTGACTGTTCCACCAGTTCTTTGTTCAGTTTCTAACGAAGAACTTATGAAAGGGCTGTCGGGAGACACTGCGAGGTATGGAAATTTAGTGAATTCCCTTCTCACACCGTAGCAGTCGAGAGAACCGTCAAACTGGTGTTAGAGGCATCTTCTAAAGTCATTGGCCCCCAATCTCGTGATCGTTTTATACGCTCTACACTGAAATCTAGGCAACAAGTGCCAAAGTTTAGTACAAAATCTGATTTTATCAATAAATTTGACACAGATTCAGACTAAAACAAGCCTGACATATGGTTGGTTGGTTGGGTTGGGCTTGGGAGGAACCCGAAGAGCAGCCACCTCCACGCGGTGGGTTCTGGGTGACCAATACACGTTAGCTGAGAGCTGCAACAATTTTCACCTTGCGCTGTGGCGCGCCGCCTTTTCGCTCGTATCTCGGGAACGGTTAATCCTACGGCCATGATCACGTACACCATTTCGGTAGCAAATGACGTGACAAATAACTTTTGTTTTATACATTTTGCCATGAGATGCGTATTTCAGGCGCTAGGTAGACAATTTCACGATTTTAGGCGAATTTCCGAAATTTCAAGGCCGGAGTTGGGGTTGAAGATGCAATCCGATTCCGCACTATTAGAAATCTCGAATCGAAAAAAGTCCGGAATCGACCCACCCTACTCTATACCTTTTATGACAACTACTAGGCCTTTTGAGCTTTTCAGTTGGTAAGAATAGAAATTCTTGGTATTATTTGACAAGTATTCTACAACATTCATGAAACTTTTTTCTGAGTAGGTTTGAATTTTTGTTTCATCTATGTTTTTCAAAGGTATTACATGAAAATTGCGCTTATTATATTGCCTGGTTTTTATACTAGGGTATTTGAGCTCCGCTCACGCCAAAAGATTGGAGGGTGTTTGGCATTCACGAATGTGGTAGTACCCTTTGTATCGCCGTTAGGCTATTTTCTCAGTAAAAGTAGCCATACTACGCGTTTATTTACTTTAACAAAATTGCTGACCATGCTTTTGCAATATTTCCGTCATTAAATCGAAAATTCCTGGAAAGCAACAATCAGGCCACGCGCGCTTACCTTTACGCTGACGTTCATATTACCGCTCTGCCAATCTTATACCATGTTCAGACCGAAAATTTAAAGGGATTGGATTACATTTAAGCCTTTCACTAACACTGTGGAACATTTTTGGGATTATTGTCTGGGGGGTGAGAAATTACAAGTCAGGGTGATGGTACTAGGTCAGTATAGTAAAACCCTCAAAGGGTTTGGCGTTCGTATGTGTCAGTTTTTTTTTTATGACCTTTTAAATTTTTTCCTTATCTTGATGTTTATATAATAAATTTTTTTTAGCTGTTGTACTATGATTGGAAAGATGAAAAAACAGCTGTTTTTGCTATTCAAAAATTCACATCGCGTAATATTTATCAAAAGAAAAGATTGTCATATAGTATTTGAAATAAAAGCCGTCTTCTTTTAAATATTATTCATATAATGGAAATAATTGACGCATTTCTTCATTTGTTAAGCCTATTTTCAGGTGAAATTAGAACCATTGCTTTAAAGAAAATTTGATTGTTTAAATTTTTTTCTCTTTGTAGTGTTTAAATCAGCTGTCATAATGTAATAGCTTTCCAATGCTGATAAGTAGATGGCGCAAAATCAGAGTCGCATCGAGAGATTTAGCATTTTGAACTGTCATTTTTGTATGGCGAAATCTTGAAAAATTTATAGGATTATTAGGATAAACCAATCAACAGCCGAAATCGTGTGATTAAGTGTCGGTCTGAGCATGATATTAGGTTTCGTTGAGGGCTAGATTTGATTTAAGCTTTAGTTCCAAAAGTGTCGTATAATAAGAAAATATTTCGCAATTCTTCATACAATCCGAATCAAGATTAAAGGATACCTTTTAACTATGATGCCATATCAAGGCGCCTCGAGATATCTTCTTCTTTACTGGCGCAGAGACCGCTAACGCGGTTAAAGCCGAGTTAACAACTACGCGCCAGTCGTTTCTTCTTTTCGCAAGGTTTCGTGAATTGGAGATTTCAAGCGAAGCCAGTATCATCAGCATCCACTAGCAGCTGTACACTCTTATAAAAGATTGTACCCTCTCGGTTTAGTTCTGTAGCTCGAATTACTAAAGAGAGTCGCCTTTTCTTAAACCTCGTTTGGTATCAAACGGCTCGGGGAGGTCCTTCCCGATCCTGATGGAGCTCTTGGTGTTCCTCAACGTCAGCTTACACAGCCGCATTAGTTTTGCGGGGATACCAAATTCAGACATCGCGGCATAAAGGCAGCTCCTGTTCGTGCTGTCAAAGACAGCTTTGGAAGATAAAGAGGTGGTGAGTGTCGATTCTCTTTTCACGGGTCTTTTCCAAGATTTGGCGCATGGTGAATATCTGGCCATTTGTTGATTTGCTAGGTCTAAAGCCACACTGATAAGGTCCAATCAGTTTGTTGGCGGTGGTGTTTAATCTTTCACACAAAAGGCAGACCCTACAAACTGCGCCGCAGTAGTGGATCGGGCAGAGCACTCTTATATTCCAATCGTTGGGCATGCTTTCATCCGACCATATTCTGCAAAGAAACTGATGCATGCTCCTTATCAGTTCTTCGCCGCCGTGTTTGAATAGCTCGGCCGGCAATGCATCGACCCCCGCCGGAACGTCTGCTCCATCGTCATCGATAGGGGAATCGGGTTCGCCTTTTCCCGGCGTTATATTTTCACTGTAATTCAGCAGGCTGGAGAAGTGCTCCCTACATAATTATAGTATGCTCTGGGCATCAGTCACTACAGCACCTCCGAGCGTTCTACAGGAGTATGTTCCCATGTTGAAACCTTCGGTTATTCGTCCTTTCGTAGAATTATCGAGCATTACCTCCGTCGGCCAGCTTGTCAAGCTCTTCATACTCAGGCATTTCGGCCTCTTTCTTTTTTGTCTGCAAATGCGTCTCGCTTTCCTCTTCAATACTCGGAATCTATCCCATCCCGTACGTGTTGTGGTCGATCGTAACGTTCCGAAAAGCAATGATTTCGGTTGTAGTTGTACATAAGGAGCTTGAAAAGCTGTTCCACAGTTCCATTTTACCGACTTGTTGACGAGTGCTCTCAGAGAGCAGGTGTGCAATTCGAGTAGAAAATCGTTCGGCTGTCTGTTGTGATAGCAGCTTCTCGACGTCGAACCTTCCACGTGTTTGTTGACGTGCGTTTTTTGCTGCACAGAGGCGGGTAGGGATCTTGGCTGCAACAAGCCTGCGTCCGCAGGTCTAAAACACTGGAGACGTGTCTTCCGTCTATCACAACATGATCGATCTGGCTAGTGGCTTTTCCATCAAGAGACAGCGAGGTAGTTTGATGAATTTTATTTCGCTCAAATCTTTCGTCACATCGTCCTGCTCTTCTGTCGGGGCGTGGTTCCCACACCGAACTTGCGCTCCTTTATATGGCCACTGTAGGTAATGCCACAAAGACCTACTCCCCTCAGTCCATCGCATTTCTTGGAAACCCAGCGCACAACTCTGTGTAGGGGTTGTTTCGCCTTCTCACTTTAGCTCGCCTTCAAACGGATGTTCTTAAGCTACCCAGAGGATACTTGGTCAAAGACCGGAAGTCGTCAGCTGCTTGAGCCATTATTAAAAGAATCGTTTCTGGCCACTCCCAAGTGAATGGCGATCAGAGAACTTTCCTCACATAGTGTGAACTTCTTCCCATGACTCCATCCACTAAACGAGATCTCAGCACCCTAAAATGACCAGTTTAGTACAATAGAGGACATCACTAATACTAAACAAGAATGGCTATACGCATTTAGGGTAATTTATCCCAGGTTTAAAAGGAGATTTCCTTCACTGTTAGGAATTAAATAACCTACAGATCTCCCATCGGCACTGGAAAGCCAGAACCTTAACACAGCCTACGCCAAAATAAAAAGCCAATTCCGAATTTTAGAATACCCCAACCAAAACTTATACTAGCACCACGTACATTATTAACAAATAATAATCTCAATTATTGGCAACCACCACCGTCCCAACGCGAAGAATTCCACAGGCTACAAGACAACCATATCAATCCAACGACTTACAGCCAAATTATGCACACTTTCAATATCAAATTCCAGCCACATCATGCCTAAATCCCTAATATCAACAATTCCAACAAACTTTTCCATTTCGCCCAATGGCCCCTAAACCACAACCAAAGCCATAACTTATGGAAATAAACCAAAGTAACCGATCGAGATTAATAATTTATATAAAAATACCACAATTCAGGACACGCAAACGACCTACTATTCCTATAGATCAAATAGGAAAACATCAAAGGACATTCAATATACAAGCCGGTAAAGAAAGTGAGACACAATTGGTCGACTATGAGACCAAAGAGAGCTTTGAAAGTAACTCGAATAAATACGTCGATGAAACAGACGAAAATGATGATACCGACGAAAATAACGGACTCCTCGTTACCATATTTCGAGTGTAAAACAAGGAGCGGTAAAACATTCAACATACTATACTAATATACGCAGCTTCAAATAGGAACTATACCTACAACTAAACCATTAAAAATATGTCTCGAATCCGGTTAGAAACCAAGAACCCTTTAAAGCAGTCACAATCGGTAGAAGTGTACCTATTATATATACATACATCATAAAGTCGCTAATTTGTTCAATCACCCAGACATAAATGTAAATTTTTTTACGTCATTCGATGCTTTAATGGGAAGTGGTAGTTTAAAAGAATTAGAAGCAGAAATCAAAATTACCAAAAAAATAATGACAATAAAGAATTCCATACACATTCCCTTTAAGGAGAATACATATGACGCTATCAATAGTATTATCCCCAGAACGAGTCATTTAACAAAAACTGTTCTTAGATGCATTAGTTCAAAACTACCCAAAACTCTTCGCCAACCCTAATGAGACCTATACTTAAAACGGGCAGGCGGAAATCAGAACTACAAATGATTCACCTGTACACTCTAAGTACATGCTGATGACGGTATAATACGGCCATCCCGATCCCCATACAATTCATCTGTGTGGATTGTTCCGAAAAAAACCAGATGCCTCTGGGAAGCAAAAATATGGAATGGTTATAGACTATAGAAAGCTCAACTCAATAACAATAGCGGATAGGTACCCTATACCCGAAATTATTGAGGTTCTTGCCCAGCCAGGGCATTATAAAATTTTCTCTGTACTAGACCTTAAAAGTGGATTCCATCAAATACCTTTGAAATTACCAGTCACAGAAACGACGGACTTTCCTGTTAACAACGGAAAAATTGAGTTCACTCGGTTACCATTCGGTCTAAAAAATGGTCCAGACATATTTCAATGTGCGCTCGATGATATTTTAAGAGAGCATATTGGCAAGATATGTTATATCTACATAGATGACATCATCATATTTAGCAAGGACTATGAATACCACATTAAGAATTTGGACACAATTTCCCGAACTTTGCAAGAAGCCAACATGAAATGCCAGTTGGACAAATACGAGTTGTTAGAGACAAAGTCGATTTTCTGGGGTTGTTGTAAATAAACAAAGGCGTGGAAACAAATCCAAAAAAGTGTTAGCAATTACTATTTATCCACTTCCCGAAATTCTTAAAGATCTAAGAGCCTTCCTATGTCTGTCCGCTTATTAAAGACGATTTATCACAGACTTCGCTAAAATTCCAAAACCACTTAGCTCTCTGTTAAAGGGGGAATATAGACAGGCGTCCAAATGAGAGTCTGCAATAAGACTCATCAACTTCGATCAAGAAGCTGTTGAAGCATGCAATAAAATTAGGTCAAAAAGGTCATTTTACAATATGCCGATTTTTCTAAAGAATTCCATCTGACAACAGACGCTTCAAATTTTGCTTTTGGAGCAGTTCTATCTCGGACCGGCTAATAACATCCCTTTCAAGAACGGAAGAAAATTATGCAACCAACAAGAGAGAAATGCTCGCGATAATTTAGGCATTGAGGGACTGAAGGCATTGAAGTCCCTCAAAAATCACCTTTATAGTAAATCAAAAGACAAAATTTTCACTGATCATCAAACCCTAACGCAATCTGTTAGTAGTTGGAACGGTAACGCGAGAATCAAAAGGTGGAAGCGTATTTGGAAGAATATAATTATGAATTGTAATGTTGAAGCGGATGCGTTATCGCAAGTTAACTCAGTTACCTCAACACAACACAGTGTCGACAGTTCAGCGAAATACCTAATTCCAAGTGTTGAAGTCCCAATGAACGTCTTCAAAAATAAAATTTTTATTCAGAGAGATCAATTTACAGACTATAAATTCCGTATCTTTCAGTTCATAGACATCTAATTTCACAGCCCAATTATACAATAACAGAATTAATAAAGCTACTGAAGAAATATCTCAATCAGTCATCAACGTAGTTTTAAAAATATTAAGACCAGTTTTACTTCTTTAATTGTTCAAGACCTCATAAGATGAACAAATTTTACAACTCTGTAACAGAGCCCTTCGTAATGCAAAAGAAAATAAATTACAATTAGCTGAAAAATTCTACTTCCGGGAATGAAAAGTGAAATTGAAAGATTACTAAAATAATGTCAAGTACGTAGAAGCGCTAAATATGACAGATATCCACCGAATCCTCATATTAAAGAAACTCCCATACCAGAATTTCCAGAGAAAATTTTACACATAGACATTTACTCGGCAAAGAAGGTAGTAGTTCTAACCGCAGTAGATAAGTTCTCAAAGTTTGTACAAGGCAGAATAATTAAATCGAAATCTATCGCAGATATACAATTAAAACAAAGAAAAATCACTTAATTCTGAAACTATAACTTTCATGCCGAGAGATTAACTTAACATTCAAATCTTCACAGCACCGCCCTATAAGAGTTCAGTCAGTTCCCACGACAGCCGGTTCTACGCTCCGGAATTGACCCTGATTTTATCCGGCCAAGGGCCAAGTGGAGTGTGTCGTACGTTGCCCCGTGCTGCAGGAGTCTGCACCCGCAACACTTAACAGTGGCGTCACCAAACAAACAAACAAGATCGAGAAAATAGTTGCACTAATGAATAGGGAACGCGTATCTATAGCTGCGGTCCAAGAAACCAAGCTAGACAGCTGCTCAGATCTTTTAAGTTGTGCCGGTTTCAACGTTTTGCGTAAAGATCGCAAATGCCAAAAGACTGCTAAATCCAATGGCCCTGATGGAATCAACATGCTTATGCTAAAACATCTAGGCTCGCCGAGAATAAGCCACCTCATCAAGGTCGTCAACCTGTCACTGATCACTCTTTAAATACCCGATGTGTGGAAAGTCGGAAGAGTGGCCCAACAAAGAGGTGTCCTATCGTCCGACAACTCTCCTCTCCCCAGTAGTGAAGACACCTGAGGTATTGCGACTCCCGACCATCACTCACCACCTGAGCCTAGATAACCACCAAGATAGATTCCCAAAAGTGCACAGTACCACCACAGCACTTAGCGTCATAAACGCTGAGATAGTTCGTGGCTTCAACCCGAGACTACGAGAGAACGATCCTAATAGCGTTGGACTTGTCAAAAGCCTTTGACTCAGTCAATAACACAACGCTACTGCAGGACATTGAACAAACTACGCTCCCTCCAGGACAGAAGAGGTGGTCCATGACATACCTGAGTGGTCGTCAATCATCCGTACTGATTCGAGAAGAAAAATCCAAAATGAGAAGAACTAAACAGGGGGTTCCACAGCGTGCTGTCCTCTCCCCGCTACTGTTTAACTTCTACATTTCGAAACTCCCACAGCCACTGGAGGGAGTTTCTATAACCTCATAGGCTGATAATAGCATAATTTTGACTTCGAGCATTGGAATCGATGGCATGTATTCAAAGGTAAACAGCTATCTCTCGACCTTTCTCGCTTCTTTTCTGCAAGGAACTTAACACACTTCCTACCAAATCCAGAGCGACCATATTTTCGAACTGGACGAAGGAGTACAGACTTCAGCTTAATATAGCAGTTGATGACGTCAAGATTTCGACTGTCAATAACCTAAGATTTCAGGTATAACTTTTTATAGTTTATACTTCTTCACTCCTCTTACGACCGTGATTATCACCAAGGTACAGAGCCGCAACAAAACCTTCAAGTCGCTAGCCGGCAGCACTTGGGGAAAAGACAAAGAAACGTTGTTGGAAACTTACAAGGCAATCGGCCGGCCGGTCCTCATTTACGCCGCAGCAATATGGTCGCCTGGATGCAGTAGAACGCAGATGAAGAAACTTCAGACTTGTCAGAACACAGCACTCTGGACTACGACAGGATGCAGATGTCACCCGCTTGGAGCGGAACCGCCTTCTAGAAACATGAATAAGCTTTTTATGAACATAATTATACGATCCATTCAGTTACAAAAAACGAACTTTGGACGTCTTCTTTGGCAGCAGTATCACAACGAATGCCAAACAATACGAGAAAAGCCGACAAGGCAATATTGACAAAATCACACAAAAACAAAAAAAAAATGATCTTGAGACCCACAACCAAAATAGAAGGCAAATAATATCTTACGAACAAGGACAAAAGATATGTGGGCACACTAACAAGATGCATCACATCTGGAAGCACTGTTTGTCAGTTATTCTATTATATTTCTATTACTTCATTCTTTGTATATTCTTGGAAATTTACAGTTTCCAACTAAATTCCTATTCTTAGTTCACAGTTTTAAGAAGCGTCACTTTTTGTACAGACGCCGTCAAGAGTACAAGTGTTTAAGATCTCTTTAATAAATAATCGTTTTAGTATTAAATGTGGTGTCGTAATATTTCCACATTATGGTGACCCCGACGTGATTAAATTGGATCAAACTTTGTCTCTCCACGCGTTAAAGTACAAATGAGTGCAAACGTTAATATTAATTGCAAATTCACGCTCGTTGCAATTTCTCACTCATCAGTGTCCAAAAATTTGTGCAAACCAGTGACCACGTGCTCTTAATCGATTCATTGACATGCCATTAGAGCATTCGCCAAACACGTCCACCAGTAATTCAAACGTCTTGACATCAATCTCCTCGAACATGACCACAAACGACCCAACTGTGACCATCAGTGACGCCGCCGATGAAGCCCAGAACACTGCATCAATTGTAGCTGTGTCCAGTTGCAAACTCCCGCAGTTCTGGTCCATCTAGCCTCGTTTGTGGTTTGTTCAGGTTGAAGCAGTGTTACAGGTGGCCCGTATCACAAATGACGCATCACGTTACAATCAAATCGTTAGTGCCTTGGACACTGATGCAATGTTACAGCTAGCGGACTTTCTGCAGAATCCACCAGAGATCGACAAGTACGCGAAGCTGAAGGACGAGATATTGAAGCGGTTTTCAGAATCCAGTGACCGAGCGCTTACGGAGGTTCAACTCGATGATAAGAAACCTAGCCAGCTCCTGCGCCCGCTCAGAATTCTCATGGGCGACAGGGCCTCAGAGGACTTACTGCGTATAAAATGGTTGGCATTGTTACCACCATCAACCAGCCGGTGTCTCAAAGTACTCAGAGATGCCCCTCCAGATGAGCTTGCTGAAGTTGCAAACGAGCTAATGGAAAACCAGGCTGGCCATTCCGTTACGGCTACACATCTCCAGCCTGCCCAGGCAGCACACAGGGGCGATAAATTTGAAAATACTCTGCTCACCAGCATGGCAAAGGACTTGTCAGGCCTTAAACTTGCCATAGCCGACCTGATGACCTGTATCAAGGACCAGGGAATTTCTCGAGACCGACCCCAACCTGCATCTGGCAGTTTCCATGCAGTTATCATCGAAGGAAGAGCCAGCCTCAAACAATAAGAAGTTCTGCTATTATCACCGTCTCTATGGGTCCAGAGCGTCCTTGCACCTTCGACTCATCGGCGGAAAACTAACTTCGCTGTCGACCATCCAGGCGGCCGGCGACAGCATAGAGGCTAACACACCACCAACCAGAGAGCATCGCCTTCACATTCATGGTCGCACAACAAACATGAGATTTCTTGTCGATTCTGGATCAGTGATCTCTCTCATGCCCAAGTCCGCCATCACTCACACGCTCACAGAAGATGATCTGACTCTCTTCGCAGCCAACGGGGCCGTTATCCGAACATACGGTCGAAAAGTCATCACCCTTGATTTCAATCTTCGCCGTACATTTAATTGGTCTTTTATAATCGCAGATGCCAAGTCAGCCATTCTCGGTGCAGACTTCCTGGTCCACTTTGCATTGCTTCTAGATCTCAAAGGACGATGTCTCATCGATACAACCTCGTCATGCACAACTCAGGGCACACTATCTGAGGCCATGGTACACAGCATTTCAACAATCGATCGCTCAATCTGTCCTGGTGCACATGACGCCAAATACCTGCAATTACTCAACCAATTCATCGACATAACTCATCCCAGCACCAATCCTATCACAGCCACTGACAGTCAAGTCGCTCATCACATTGAGACAACTGGGCCACCAGTATTTGAGCGCCCACGACGAATCACCGGCGAGAAACTACAAATAGCTAAAGATGACTTTGACCTCCTGCTACATCATGGCGTGATCCGTCCATCGAGCAGCCCATGGGCCACCCCTATCCATATGGTGCCAAAGAAAACAGGTGGATGGCGCACCACAGGTGACTATCGAAAACTAAAGGCAAATACAGTTCCAGATCGATATCCAGCCCTTCATGGGGATGACATTCCCCAGCGTCTCCACGGATCCACCGTTTTCTCCACCATCGACTTAGTCAGGGCTTACCACCAGATACCCATGGCCAAGTCAGACATTGCCAAAACAGCTGTAACCACCCCTTTTGGACTTTTCGAATTTCTGGGTATGCCACCCGGACTACGCAATGCCACGCAGATTTTTCAAAGACATATGAACAACATCCTCATAGACGATCTGATTGTCTACTCTCAGTCCCACGAACAGCATCTACGACATCTCACCAACATCTTTGAAGTCCTGCGTGCACATCATCTCACCATTAATCCAAAGAAGTGCCAGTTTGGCAAGTCTGAAGTCATCTACCTGGGGTACACTATCAACAAAGACGGCTACACTCCACCCGCCGAACGCACGCAAGCAATCGCCGATTACACAAAGCCAGAAACCGTCAGCGATTTACGTCGTTTCCTAGGGATCGTCAACTACTACCGGCGAGCGATCCCTCAAGCGGCCCAGATACAATCACCACTGACGGACTTTCTCAAACATGCCAAGAAGAAGGACAACACTAAAGTCCAGTGGACACCTTCTGCAGATCAAGCCTGGCAAGACTGCAAGAAAAGTGTCAACCAAGCCACGCGCCTGGCTTTCCACGCACCAAACGCCATCCTCTCATTGAGATCCGACGCCTCGGATACAGCCATTGGGGGCGTTCTTGAACAGCGACACAAAGACTCATGGCAACCACTGGCCTTTTTCTCCCGCAAGCTCAGTCCAGCAGAGACCAGATACTCCAAGAATGAACTTCTAGCCATCTTTGCCGCCATCAAGTTTTTCAAGCACATTCTCGAGGGAAGAAACTTCAGCATCTTCACCGACCACAAGCCAATCATCTACGCATTTTCTCAACGTGCTGACAAGGCATACCCTCGCCAACTACGTCAATTGGACTACATCGCACAGTTCTCAACTCAGATTTTCCATACCAAGGGCACAGAAAACGTCGTGGCTGATGCGCTTTCGAGAATCAATGCCATAACCATGCCAACCAAACTTGATGCTGAGACCATTGCGCTGGCACAACTCCAAGATGACCAGCTTAATGATCTCCAATCCAGCACGTCTCTCAAGCTGCACCTGCTGAACATTGAAGGTCATGATATACTATGTGATGTGACCAATAATATTGTGCGCCCTTATCTTCCATAGCCACTCAGACACCAGGCCTTTGACATCATCCATGGTCTTTCTCATCCTAGTGGCAGGGCCACAGTCAAGGAACTCACCGGAAGATTCGTCTGGCGAAGTATTAGAAAAGACGCACTCCTCTGGTCCAGACACTGCATACCATGTCAAAGTTCCAAGGTCCATCGTCACAATCGCACCATACCAAACCACATTGAAGTACCAGACAATCGCTTCGAGCACGTCCACCGGGTCTCATAGAGCTGCCCAGAGTCAAGGACCTTCGCTACTGTCTGACGATCATTGACCGCTTCAGCAGATGGCCACACGCCATACCACTCAACAACATGACAGCTGAGACAGTTGCACACGCCTTTTATACTCAGTGGATTTGTCAATTCGGTACACCATTGACAATCACCACTGATCAAGGTCTGCAGTTCGAATCAGCACTGTTCACCTCACTCTCACGAATGCTGGGCATTCATCGTATCAGAACGACGCCGTATCATACTCAATCGAATGGTCTGGTGGAACGGTGGCACCGCACACTCAAGGCGGCTCTCATGTGCAACAATGAGACACCTTGGCCGGACATGCTACCGTCAGTTCTACTAGGACTCCGAACCGCATACAAACCAGATCTGAAAGCATCTCCTATCCTGCTTTTCGGGACTACACTGCGTATACCCGGTGATTTCTTTGATACAGCAAGCACACCAGGTGATCCACAGACATTCGTGAGGAAATACTGTCAAATCATCCAAGCAATCAGGCCAACACCAACAGCTCATCACATCAAACACAAGCTGTTCCTACTCAAAAACCTTGACCCGTGCACCCACGTCTTCAAGAGAGTAGACTCCATCAAGAAGCCTCTGCAACAACCATACACTGGCCCCCATGAAGTCATCCAGCGTGTAGACGATAAAACCTCCATCATTAGAATCAATGGGGCAGACAAAACAGTCTCAATCGACATGCTGAAGCCAGTATACATTGAGTTAACAGACAACTCACAACCAACACCTTAAAAAGTCCAGCAGGACTTTATTTCAGGGGGAGTACTGTGGGCACACTAACAAGATGCATCACATCTGGCAGCACTGTTTGTCAGTTATTCTATTATTTTTCTATTACTTCATTCTCTGTATATTCTTGGAAATTTACAGTTTCCAACTAAATTCTTATTCTTAGTTTACAGTTTTAAGAAGCGTCACTTTTTGTACAGACGCCGTCAAGAGTACAAGTGTTTAAGATCTCTCTAATAAATAATCGTTTTAATATTAAATGTGGTGTCGTAATATTTCCACAGATATTTGTCAATCAGAACACCAGGTTAGGATCTAAACTTACTTTAAGATACCAAAAAGAAATATTTAAAGGGGATAGAAGTACCACAGTCTTATTTGAATCAGGCAAAATCAGTCACAAAAGCAATATTAAGAGTTCGTAAATCTTTCCAGCCTAAATGTTTGCACTAAATTGTAGACCATTGAATGGGTTCGTAAAAATCACCAATTATACAGACGCACAAACAATATCAGTTTATAAGGGAAACGGGAAAATAAGAACGTCCACAACCAAAATTATTCATCTCATCAATTTGAACCAAATCGGAAGCGCACTAGATACACACGACAATAGTCTTTATCACTCAATTCACCACGAGACCAAACCTAGATTCCTAAATTGGTTAGATTCGTCATGGACATACATATGTATGTCGCGGGACCATGACGATCTGGTCATGATAGAGCACAACTTTGACAAACTTATCACCAATAATAACAAACAAGTAATAGACATTAGTTTACAAAACCAAGTGAGAGTTATCAAAGAAGAGTTAAATAATATCAGATATGCAGTTCAATGGGCAAGGTTAAACATTATAAATTCTTTACTCTTAAATAAAGTCGAGTTAAATTAAAATTATTTGAATCACGCAATATGCCGCATGGTCAATAGAGGAAATGTTAGAGTTTTCCGATGTATTCATTTGACACAATACAACAACACCCATTTACATTATTAAGATACCGAACTTTGATAAAACCAATTACCAAAATATACTTCTAAAGCCGATTGTCCAAAATAATTCAGCTATCTATTTAGAACTAAACGAAAAATTTGTGTTTAAGGAAGAAATATATCGAATTCAAGATGATTGAAAAACTATAATAAATGTCACACTATGCAATAAGGACACAATTGTTAATTTAAGAAATACCAATTGTATACCAAAATAAGTTAGGGGAGAACGTTCACTTTCAGCAACCCTGATCATATCCCACAGATTGAAAAGATTGGTAACAGTCTCATTTTGTTGAACAAATTTAATGGATTAATCATATGGAACAACTTTATCAGTCATGTAGAGTGATGTTACATCGCGACATAGGAAATAAGGAATAAGGAATTTAGCAACATCGAACCAATAGTTATGAAGCCCGGAGCGCCTACTATTCAATTAACGTCTCTGGAAGATAAAATTGTAAAAGTGTTGTCACTAGAATCGTTGGAAACTCTTTATATAAACCACACCCAAGCATTTGAAGACCGAATATAAAAGAGATATGATTACACTGGTTATATTTCTCCTCCTCATCTTATTAATTTGCCTAGGGTCATACGCATGGCAACGAAACAAGCAGAAAATTTTGATACAAATGTTATCATTCCCAACACTGTCTGACTCGAACGCCCATACATTGAAGATCATGATGTCAAGTCCACCTCAGTTCAACAACGTACCATATTTCTAACAGACACTTGAAAGCAAGTGTAAACTAAAGGGGGAGGAGTTAACTATGCGTTTGTTTACTTGTACTTTTACAAAATTGCAATTGTTTCGTCGCTAAACCGAAAGTACCTGAAAAGCCACGCGCGCTTACCTTTACGTTCACATTATCGCGCCGCCAATCTAAGGTTTCGTGTAGAGCTATATTTGATTAAAGCTTTTAGTTCCAAAAGTGTCGTATAATAAAATAGGCGTATTAACCCAAATTAAGTTTTCTTATAACTTCCTGGAAAATAACTTACATGAAACACACGTGTGTTCGATCTGTATGAAATCGTTTCACCATACATCACATACAAATCCATTTTGCGTTCGCTTTTCAAGCAGTGAATATGTGCGACAAGTAAGAGGAAAATTGTTCGGCGATCTTTCCTATTCAGGTAGTGTATACAGAAAAATGCGATTTTGTGTGCACACAGCGCCATACACGACATACATGTGTGCATACCGATCGTAAAAAAATCAAACATTTTTGCCAACATGAATTAATATGCGCACAAGACCATACCAGTAAACCGCAATCGAACACATACTGATCGAACACACATGTATGCCGTGTATGACCACTTTGAGGCAAATATGTTGCCATTTAAAATGACTTTTATCAAATTTAACGGCAAAAACAAGTAAAGATAAACATCACGTGCACTCATAACTTAAAGTTATAAAGGCGTCAAAATAGGGTACAAAAAAAAACCTATTTCGTTTTATAAAAACTTAGTAATTTTTTTACCGTATTTTGAAATAAAAGATTCTTTAAATTCGGTATTAAACTTACTCTTTGAAACAAATCAGAATTTTGTTTTCTTATAAAACAGTGTTTCAAAATATCGCCAAAGTCAAAAAAAAGAGAAAAAGGTTAAAATAATTTAAGTTTTGTTTGCAAAAACAAATACGTCATTCGAAAGGTCTGAGATTCTTCTTTCTCAAACCGTTTTTAAATAAATCGGTAGATACTTAGCTAAGCTATGGGCTAATAGCGCGAAAAAGTACGAAACATATTTTTTTTTAAGCTTAAGTCGAGATTTTGGGAGATTTCAGATTCCAAAGTATTATCATTCTACTCGACAAGAAAAATAACATCACTTCCAAGGTATTTTGAATTCATTCTTTATATACTACATATACATATGATTAGCGGGACGAGCTGAGTCGATTGAACCATGTCCGTCTATCCGACTGTTCGGTCTGTATATACTCGAACTAATTCCTTAGTTTTTGAGATATCGATTTAAAATTTTGCACCCGTCATATTCTCCCCAAGAATCTGTCGGAAACATGTCATTGTATTGTAAAACTTGTGTATTTGTAAAGGCATTATAGCTTCGGTGCAGCCGAAGTTAACGTTTTCTTATTTCAACTAAAGAAATCACAAAAACGAGTTATGCAATATCGTCCATTCATATTTCAGAGTCATTACAAGACAAAGTGCCGCAGTTGCTATTGCAATTTTTTTGGATCATTAATTTTTTCTCTTTCACGACCTTTGAATTACAAAGAGAATAATATATATGATAATTATGTGAGAGACTTCCTTTTGATGACGACCACTGCAAACATATTAAAGATTACGATTTAAGGACTTGCACCTGGAATATCCGGTCCCTTAATTGGGAAAGTTCCGCTGCCCGGCTGGTTAACATCTTAGTTAGAATAAAGGTAGACATCACCACCGTCCAAGAAATGCCATGGAGGAGACAAGGACTGAGATGAGTAGGTCGTTGTAGCATTTACTACAGTGGCCGTATAAGAGAGCGCAAATTCGGTGTGGAAACCGTGATGGGAGTGAGACTCCGTCGCTTAATACTGGAATTCACGGGTGCGTAATTCCACTGCAACAAGATAGCCCGGACCACTCTGTGTAGCAAAGGAGGCAGGTCAACAAACACAAGGACGGTTCGACGTAGAGAAGCTGCACTCACAACAGACAGCCGAACGATTTTCTACTCCATTTGCACTCATATTCTACAGAGCTTTCATCAGCAGCTTGGTATAAGAAAACTGTGGGACAGCATTTCAGCTACAAACGAAACCATTGGTTTTCTGAAAAGGTAAAAGAACAACTGGTGCGATGAGCAGTGCCACGTGGCAGTGAAGAGAAAACATAAACCACAACACGTACAGGATGGGATACATACCAAGAGTTTCAGGGAAAAGCGCATTTGCAGACGATAAAAGAGAGAGTAAAAATACGAGAGTACGAAGTACTTGACAAGCCGACTTGGGTAATGTTTGAAAGTTCTACGAAAGGATGCGATTGCTCAATCGATGATGATGGAGCGGACGTTGCAATTACATGTCTGAAGAACAGCTAAGCGCCGGGGGTCGATGAATTGCCGGCCGAGCAATTCAAATACGGGGGCGAAGAACTGATAAGAAGCATGTATCAGCTTCCTTGTAGAATATAGTTTTACGAAATAATGCCCAACGATTGGAATTTAAGTGTTTCTCCTTCCAAAAAAAGGGATACCTCACAATCTGAGCCAACTACCGTGGTATAAGCCTCCTCAACATCGCCTATAAGGTTCTATCGAGAGTATTGTGTGAAAGACTGAAGCCCTAAATAAATAAATAAACTGATTGAACCTTATCAGTGTGGCTTTTGCGCTTGGAAAATCAACAACTGACAAGGTATTCACCAAGGTCCAAATCTTGGAAAAGACCCGTAAAAGAAGATCGACACATATCACCTCTTCAACGATTTCAAAGCTGCATTTGGCAGCACGAAAAGGATCTCCTTTATGCCGCTATGTCTGAATTTGATATCGCCGCAAAACTAATACGACTGTGTAAACTAACGTTGATGAGTACCAAAAACTCCGTCAGGATCGAGAAGGTTCTCTCCAAGACATTCGATAGCAAATTAGGTTTCAGGCATGGCGAGTCTCTATCGTGCGACTTCTTCAATCGACTTCTGAAGAAAATAACTCGAACGTACGCCGATGATATTGAAATTATTATCCTCTGGATGGATAAGGCGGCGAAGCAAAGGGGCTGGTAGGGAAAGAGGGCAAGCCGAAATATGTCTTGTTTTCAAACAAAGAGTCGTCGCATTCGCAATTTGGCTCCCACGTCCCTGTTGACAATCATAATTTCGAAGTAGTAGATAATTTCGTCTATCTTGGAACCAGCTTTTACACCAAAAGCAACGTCAGCCTCCAATTCCAAAACAGACTAACTCTTGCACACAGGTGCTACTTCGGACTGAGTAGGCAACTGAGAAGTAAAGTCATCTTAACAAAGAAAGACCAAACTCTATAAGTCACTCATTCTCCCATCCTGGTATGCATATATTCATTGACGATGACATATGTTGAGTCGGCATTATGAGCTTTCGAGAGAGAGGTTCTGCAGCAGATGTATGGTCAAATACCGCAGCCGATGTAACGATAAAATGTATGAGATTTACGACGACATGAACATAGATTAATGATGTAAGCGACAGCGGCTACGCTGGCTAGGCCATATCGTCCAAGTGGATTAAAGCACTCCAGCTCTGAGAGTATTCAATGCAATATCCGCCGGAGGAAGCAGAGGAAGAAGTAGAGGTGGGGAAGAACCTGGCTTCGCTTGGAATCTCCAAATGGGACCAAGCAGCGAAATGGAAGAACGACTGGTGCGCTGGCTTAAACTCGGCTATAAAAGCGTAAGCGGTTTCTACGCCAGTAGAGAAGAAGAATGAAAATGCATTTAACACCAAATGAACAGCTGTTCGCTGAGGCAGTTTGTGATGCCAATTATTATGACCTAATAAAAATATCTCCGAATACGGAGACATTCAAGGCATTAACCCGGAAACTAACATATAGACACCACGCACCTAATAAGACCAATACGAAAAAAGGGATGAACGATCACACGTACACAAGATTTTCGTTTAGAATTGTAAACCGAACCTTAAGGAATGCATAGAAACTTTAAGATAAATTTTTGAAAGCGGTTAGGTAATTAAACGACAATTTAATTAAACCGATAGGTATCTTGTAGTGATGGTAGCTTAAAAAATCATCTTTTCAGACAATTTTTAAACTATAATAATATACAAATTATTAAATTTTTATAATTATATTTTATACTTTTATTAGGTTTTGGGTGATTGTAATGGAGTGTTTATATTTAGATAATACCAGAATACAAAGATACAAATTAACTGTTCAACATGCTATAAGTGTCGCGTTGCCGAACCACATAAACATTTGCCAAAATTTTCTAAAGAATGGACAGAAAAACTCATTTTGCTCGTGTGAACGCACTGAGTGGCATCAAAAGAGAATTTGCCTGTAATGAAAGCTCCTTAAATTTTAGTGTTTTCTTCAAGAGCCGTCGGAAGAGCATATCTGTGGACGAAGACAACATCTGATGAGACGACGTTATGAGTTTTCGAGAGAGCTGTTGCGTCAAGCGACAAAATATATATTCAATATATATAGCTTCAGATTCAATAAATATAGCTTCAGAGACTTCATGGCGCCCGAGCAGGGACTTATGCGTGTTTAAAAAAGTTAACTTAAATTTTACACACACTGTAATAATAATAGTGAACAAATTCTTTTCGCAACCAATTGCCAATTGTAGCTTTTTCGGTGTTTGGATTTCGGTGTTCATGGTTCAGTGAATGTGAAAAAACTACAAATAATAAAACAAAAAATACACAAAAAAAATTGTAAAAAAGATTAAAGATCCAAACATATATACATATACATAAATATATGTGAAGTGCTTCAGTGAAAACCTCCAACACAAAAATATGTACCTACATACATATATAGTGCGTGCAGTGAAACCTGTAATAAAAATAACAAAATATACATTTGCATATATAATACATAAATGCAGTGAAATCTGTAAAAAAAAACAAAAATGTATACCAACGGCAGGGGCCGACGGATTGCCGGCCGATCTATTCAAACACGGCGGCGAAGAACTGATAAGGAGCATGCATCAGCTTCTTTGTAAAATATGGTCGGACGAAAGCATGCCCAACGATTGGAATTTAAGTGTGCTAAGCCCACTCCATAAAAAAGGAGACCCCACAATCTGCGCCAACTACCGTGGGATTAGCCTCCTCAACATCGCATATAAGGTTCAATCGAGCGTATTGTGTGAAAGATTAAAGCCCACCGTCAACAAACTGATTGGACCTTATCAGTGTGGCTTTAGACCTGGCAAATCAACAACCGACCAGATATTCACCATGCGCCAAATCTTGGAAAAGACCCGTGAAAGGAGAATCGACACACACCACCTCTTCGTCGATTTCAAAGCTGCTTTCGACAGCACGAAAAGGAGCTGCCTTTATGCCGCGATGTCTGAATTTGGTATCCCCGCAAAACTAATACGGCTGTGTAAACTGACGTTGAGTAACACCAAAAGCTCCGTCAGGATCGGGAAGGACCTCTCCGAGCCGTTCGATACCAAACGAGGTTTCAGACAAGGCGATTCCCTATCGTGTGACTTTTTCAACCTGCTTTTGGAGAAAATAGTTCGAGCCGCAGAACTAAATAGAGAAGGTACCATCTTCTATAAGAGTGTACAGCTGTTGGCGTATGCCGATGATATTGACATCATCGGCCTCAACACCCGCGCCGTTAGTTCTGCTTTTTCCAGGCTGGACAAAGAAGCACAGAAAATGGGTCTGGCAGTGAACGAGGGCAAGACGAAATATCTCCTGCCATCAAACAAACAGTCGTCGCGCTCGCGACTTGGCACTCACGTCACTGTTGACAGTCATAACTTTGAAGTTGTAGATAACTTCGTCCATCTTGGAACCAGCGTAAACACCACCAACTATGTCAGCCTAGAAATCCAACGCAGAATAACTCTTGCCAACAGGTGTTACTTCGGACTGAGTAGGCAATTGAGAAGCAAAGTCCTCTCTCGACGAACAAAAACCAAATTCTATAAGTCACTCATAATTCCCGTCCTTCAATATGGTGCAGAGTCTTGTACGATGTCAACAACGGATGAGTCGACGTTGCGAGTTTTCGAGAGAAAAGTTCTGCGAAAGATTTATTTTCCTTTGCGCGTTAGCCACGGCGAATACCGCATTCGATGGAACGATGAGCTGTACGAGATATACGACGACATCGACATAGTTCAGCGAATTAAAAGACAGCGGCTACGCTGGCTAGGTCATGTTGTCCGGATGGGCGAAAACACTCCAGCTCTGAAAGTATTCGACGCTGTACCCGCCGGGGGAAGCAGAGGCAGAGGAAGACCTCCACTCCGTTGGAAGGACCAAGTGGAGAAGGACCTGGCTTCGCTTGGAATATCCAATATGCGCCACGTAGCGAAAAGAAGAAACGACTGGCGCGCTGTTGTTAACTCGGCTATAATCGCGTAAGCGGTGTCTACGCCAATTAAGAAGAAGATACCAACATACATACATATTTACCCATATTCATACTTATACTATACTTTACAGGATCATTTCTGTAGTTAGTCTTCATTTAAATATTTTGGAAATCGACCCGCGATGACGAGGTATATCGTTTTATCTGACAGCGTGAGGTTTATGAACTTCATTTCTAATATTGTGTTGTAGCATATTAGAAATGATGTTTCTTCAAAAATCGCTCGCTTACAATGGATAAAACGACTTTTGAGTGGTCATTTTAATGAATAAATTCCAAGGTTTTACGCAAAAATAATGCGGTCAATAAGTACAGTACGCTTATGTATGCTTGCGCATTATTTTTCTTTCGTTTGTCTTTAATTTTTGCGAATTCTCAACTATTTTATGTGACTATATTTCTTTCGTCTCTCTTTATTTTTCTGCGAATTCTTTGAATTTCTGAACGCGCACATGCGTATACATACATTCACATGAGCATGTGCAGATACACAAGATAGGATAGAAAGATGTATGCCTTTTAACATCGTATACTGTACTAATAAATATTTTTCGTATTAATAGAAATTAAATTTATCACAGCAATATTATGTATATGTATATTAGGTATATTGCTGTGATAAATTTAATTTCTATTAGTAAGAAAAATATTTATTTGTATAGTATTACGATGTTAAAATGCAAAAATTAAAGACTAAGTCCGTCGAGATTCGAACCTGCGTTCACATTGTGACTTTTAATGTGCTTACCACCAACACCACTATTGACACTTTCGTGGCGTTGTCTTAAGTATGTTTTGGTTATGCATGTAAGAAATATACGATGGTTCAAATAATTTTGTTTAAGTATAGAAATATGCTTTTGTAGAACATTTGCTTTCGCAAACATACAGACAAATGTGCAAACGACATAATATATGTATGATTGTTTCGCATTTTGCCTCTACGCCGGTAAAATTTCTATACAAAAATCGACTGAAATGCATGAGAAAATAAAATGGACAACTAGGGTAAATAATTTTAAAAAAATGTATTGATAATTAAATATAAATGAAAATACATGTAAATTTACTTAAATTTATTTAAATTTATTAAAAAACTTATTTAAATTTATTAAGAAACTTATTTAAATTTATTGAAAAACTGCAAAGAAATATAAAAAGAAAATTCATTTTACTTTGGCCGAGTTTTGTGCGCAATACAAATGCAACGCCAATAATGAATACAAGAAATTGACTAAACACCATGATATAAGGTATACAAATTATAATATGACAACCCAATTCGAAGAGTACAAAAGAGAGATGGTTACGCTGCATATTCCCTTCCGCAACGAAGAGACAGAACTACTTTCCGAGTCAAAATTCCTTCATTTAGACTTTGCTTTATAAAATGTGCATAATGAATTTAAATGTTCTAGTTTTCTTTCATACAAAATGATATGCATTTCTGAATATCACTAAGAAGTATAACTTCTTCCGCGCGTAGGGACTCCACGCACCTTTTTTCATGCGGTACAGTGGTGGGCGCAAATAAAAGCTCAAACGTTTTTGCCCTAAAAAAGTAATAACAATAATTGCATTACAGTTAAAACAAAAAAAATCAGTTTTATGAACTGTTTAAAGTGCCGCATAGTGAAAAACCGGTAAACTTAAAACCGTTGTGCTTAAAACCGTTGCTGTCATCACCGTTGCTATCATCATACCGCTGCTGTCATCCCGTCGCTGCTGGTATTAAGCCGCTGCTATCGTCACACCGCTGCTGCCATCCCGTCGCTGCTGCTATCCCGTCGCTGCTGCTGCCATCGCTCCGCTGTTCCACTAATTCCGCTGGTGCCATCACTTCGTTGCTGCCGTCTATCCGCTGCTGCTTAAGTCGTCATGGGAATGAGCTGCAGCTGCATCCTGTGCCAAAGGGACGCAAGCGCCGGCAAACAGCCGACGCACCAGGTAACGAGTGCGAATTATTAAAAGTGGTGCAAACAAAAAACAATAATAATAAAACTGCACACGCACACTTTCAGTTTTTGGCTCTCCCTTTTCACATTACACATATGTATATATATATCGTTTTCTACATATATTATATATTATATAATATACGTATTATATACTATTCAAGTGAATGTGAAGTGATTTTGGGATTGCGGATTTGCCTACATTAAGGTGCGACCCTTTTGTAAAATTTTAATTCGGTCAGTTTTTTCGCATATTATTTCGTGTTTTCGCAAATTTAATTTTTGGACAATATTTTTTCGCGTTAAATTTTCAATTGTGCTTGCTGTTGCACATCGGTTTGGCTTTCGTATAATTGGAAATCGATATTATATTTTCTCGCTTTCGTAACCTATTCCAAATATATTTGTTGCCAACCTTTATTGCTATTGGTTTGGCTTTCGTATATTTGGGAATCGATATATATATATTTTTTCGTTTTCGTTATCGATTCTTAATATATCTGTTGCCAACCTTTGTAGTCTTTTTTTCGGAAATTCAATTTAAACACGCAAAATGAGCAAGCCAAAGCCAACTATCGCCAACCTCTCTCCAAGTAAGGAGTTAATCGACTTAAAGTCATTAAAGCGTCAAAGGACGGTGGCAAAAAATGGTATTTTGCGAATAAGAACGGGCCTTTAGAAAAAACTATGTCGTTAGATCCAATTGAATAGGAATGTCGGCTCGACATATTAAATTCATGTAGCGAAAAGCTAATGAAATGCCAATCTAAAATTGAAGAGATTGATGAAGACGAAATGGCCCGAGGAGAGTTAGACGACATAATTGTTGAAACGAAATCAATAATTACAAATATTTTAGCCAAAAATAGAACGTCAATTGCCGAAACATCTTTCGTAGCTTCTCCCAGTCTCAAGACTCCCTAAGATGAATTTGCCGAAATTCAAGGAAGAGTATTCAGAATTTAAAAACTTTATGAGTTTGTTTGAGAGCTTGGTTCATAATGATCCAAATATCCCAGGTAAAGCGTTTCAGATGTCGAATGAAAATTATCCGAAAGCGTTGGCAAGTCTCAAAAAAGTTTACGATAATAAGCTTGATATTTTTCAATACAATATCTAAACTTTTTGAGCTGACAACCATCCCAAAGCCATCCGCGCCTTCATTGCCATCAATGATTGATGAAGTGTCTGCTGTTTATGACTCTTTGCTATCTCTGGGCGATGATAAGCAAATAACAAACGTCACTATAATACATATAGTTATGACAAATGTTGACTCTGCCACCCGATCCAAGTGGGAAGATCAACTTGACTATGATCACTTACCATTATGGAAGGATTGCGAAGCAACATTAAATAGAAGGTTTCAGCAGTTAGCTGCGGAAGGAGCATCTTATTCGAGGACGAAATCCGGAGCCACAAGCAGCATGAGCCACATGAAGCAGCCACACATGGACAGGACAAAATCAGCTTTAGTTGCCGCAGAGGCAAAGCAACCAACTTGCCAAAAATGCAAGTCAAAGGAACATCCTTTAACTGCCTGCCCCACTTTCAAGGCGCTTCCGGTACAACAGAGGTTCGAGTTTGTGAAATCGGTGCCCTTATGCATAAATTGCTTGCGTAAGGGGCATACGGAATCCAAGTGCAGAGTGGATCGATGTCGTGTATGCAATCGATCGCATCACACATTGTTGCACCAGTACCCGGTTTCCTTCCCCGCTGCATCTCATCCGCAACCATCAACCACACATGCCATGCATACAGCGAGTATGCCGGATCGCGTAATGTTGGCGACAGCTGTTATTCAAGTGAGGACCAGTTATGGTGAATACCTGCCTGCGAGAGCGTTACTAGACTCAGGCTCCCAAGTCATTAAACATAATAGGAATTGGAAATTCCAATACGAAAGTGGTTACGAATTTTCGGCGGAATTCTGGATAATGCGTTGCATTTCGGCTAATCATCCAGACCATAACATAAATGTTAATGGCTGGAAAATTCCGCACAATATTAAATTGGCGCATCGAGAATTCCATAAATCAAAAAAGATTGATATCTTATTGGGTGCAGAAACCTTTTTCGATCTGTTAGCGGTTGGCCAAATTAAAAGTGGTCCTAATCAACCAACGCTACAGAAAACCCTTTTAGGGTGGGTTGTGTCTGGCAAATATGCATTATGCCAATCTGAAGATGACTTAACGTCAATTAATTCGGTGGTCCAAAAGTTTTGGGCTTTAGAAGAATTACCTTCAGAAACTCTCATCAAATTCACACAAGAGCAAAAAGAGTGTGAAAAATTTTTCGTGAAAACAACTCAAGTATTGCCTTCAGGACGGCTTCAAGTAAGAATGCCTTTTAAAGCTGACCGTAAGTTACTCGGTCACTCCTATAAAACCGCAGTTCGGCGGTTTCAGGCCCTGGAGAGAAGGACATTAAAAGATCCAGAATTTCGCAAAATGTATCTGGATTTTATGAATGAATATAGAGCATTGGGTCACATGAACCCAACGAACAATAAGATCCTGAGTGAGCCACCCTACTTCATTCCGCATCAATGTGTTTTAAGACCCGAAAGCACAACAACCAAATTACGTGTTATTTTTGACGCTTTGAGTCGTACTTCATCTCAAATTTCATTGAATGAACTTTTGATGGTAAGCCCAACCATCCAAGAAGAATTGTACTCAACTCTTCTTCCTTTTCGTTTACACAAGTACGCTTTAACGGCAGACATTACTAAAATGTACCGCCAAATAATGGTGCAAGAAGAAGACAGAAATTATCAGCTTATTGTGTGGAGAGAGCATCCCTCAGAGCATATTCAAATTTTTCGACTTAACACCGTTACTTATGGCACTGCGCCTGCACCATTTCTCGCAACACGGTGTTTACAAATGCTCAACGATGCTAATACAACTAAATACCCACTCGGTTCATTGGCCATTAAAAGAGACTTTTATGTCGATGACTTATTGACAGGATCTGAAAATTTTGAGTCTCTTGATCTTATAAGAAGTGAAGTAATTAAAATATTAAACTTGGCAGGATTCACCTTAACGAAGTGGTTTTCGAACCACCCTAAATTTTTCGACAGTGATTGCACTGAAAAGTCATTAAGCTTCAATGACAAAAATTCAACTAAACACTTACGATTTGTTTTGGATGCCAACTTTAATGATCTGCGAGCCACTAAACGGAACTTATTGTCAGTCTCCGCTCGCCTTTTCGATCCTCTTGGATTATTAGCCTCACTAGTTACCAAAGCAAAAATCTTATTGCATGAGCTTTGGATTCAAAAACTAGATTGGGATGAGTCGATTCCATTGCGCCTCGACACTAGCTGGCAGAATCAAGAAGAAGCCAACCTACTGCAGCTCTCGTCAATTAGCATTCCTCGGTATGTAAACCTAGAGTCGACTGCTATATGCCAAATCCATGGCTTCTCCGATGCTTCAATAAGAGCGTACGGATTCTGCATATACATACGAAGCCAATGTGCTAGTGGTGTCAAATGTATGCTGCTTACAGCAAAGTCTAGAGTGGCTCCGCTGAAGACCAAGTCTCTTCCGCGTCTCGAGCTCTCGGCAGCACATCTTCTTGCCAAATTATGGTCACGAGTTCACCAATGTTGAGTCGACGATTCGAGAAAATTACATTTTGGACAGACTCTGAAATTGTATTGCACTGTGTAAAAACGCATCCATCTTCATTACAAACCTTTGTCGCAAATAGAGTGTCCGAAATCCAAGAATTGACTGACAAAGTACATTGGCGACATGTGCCAACGAAACAAAATCCTGCGGATCAAGTGTCTCGGGGTTGTAACGTGGACGAATTGAATAATTCAATATGGTTTGGCGGTCCACAGTTCCTCCTAGAAGACCCTGCATTATGGCCAATTAATAACCACTTCCAGCTCTCGCCAGAAGACGAAGCATTAGAGAAGAAGAAAACTATATAGGATCTGACTTCAGAAGAGCTAAACTTGAGTTTTCTAAAAATTGCACAGGTGGTCCAACATTCAGAATTTTCGGATGTTATTCAAAAATTGCATAAAGGTACCACCCTACCCGCAAACTTGCAAAAACTCAACCCGTTTTTGCATGAGTACTCGGTTACGTCGCTGTCATTCAAATTAATCCGAGTAGGAGGTCGCCTCTCCCATACGATGCCAAATTTCCGCTTTTATTAAATAAAAGTTTGCACTTCGTTATAACGTATTTACGGTTCCTGCATATTCGAAATCACCACGCTGGGGCAAAAGCGTTGGTTGCACTTCTTCGAGAACGCATATGGCTAATTAATGCCAGAGAAGCTTGCAGTAGAACCGTAAGAAATTGTACACACTGCTTTCATTACAAGCCGAAGTTGCGAACCCAAACAATGGGAAATTTGCCAGTTGAAAAACTTCTGATATGTGGCGTAGATTTTTGTGGTCCCATATATACAACGTTAAAAATACGTGGTCGACCACCCGTAAAAACTTATATAGCAGTTTTCGTTTGCTTCACTTCAAAAGCAGTACATTTGGAACTAGTCTCGGACCTATCTACTAATTCCTTTATTTTCGCCCTCAAAAGGTTCATTGGTCGCCGAGGGATACCACAAAAAATATTCAGCGGCAACGCAACCAATTTTGTTGGCGCCGACCGCAAGCTGCGAGAGCTGAAGGAGGTCTTTCTAGCGCAAGCTCCAGAGCTAATGGGATTTGCAGCCGAAGAAGGATTCAGCATGGGCTTTATACCACCAAGGGCGCCGAACTTCGGAGGATTATGGGAGGCGGCGGTGAAGTCCGCCAAGCATCTGGTCGTTCGCGCACTCAGCAATGCTCTACTAACGACGGAAAAGCTCTCAACGCTATTGGCCGAAGTGGAGGCCATCCTCAACTCTCGCCTCCTAGTACCTCTGAGCCAAGACCCCAACGACGGCGAGGCGTTAACACCAGCGCATCTATTAATAGGATGCTCCCTGCGGGCATTACCCCCAGAGAAGGTGCCAATGGACCCAGTTCGTTGTTGCGAGAGATGGCAACTTGTTTGCTGTCTCAAGCAACAGTTCAAGTATTCCTGACGGGCCTTCAGGAGCGCAACAAGTTGCTGCACCCCAAACGCAATATGCAGCTCAACGACCTCGTTCTCGTCCACGGGGACAACGTTCCGCCGCAGCAGTGGCTACTAGGGCGCGTCGTCGCAACCGTCGAAGGGCAAGACGGCAAGGTGCGAGTCGCAGACATAGCAACCAAGACGGGTATGATTAAGCGTCCCATCCACAAACTGGCCGTCCTTCCACTTGATATTGAAGGAATCAGATCCTGTTAAGAATGCCGGTGTTGCGTCAAGCGACAAAATATATATTTAAACCTAAAACTAAAATTAAGTAAATTGAATTAGAAAAATTATAAAATATTGAATTATATTATTGTAAAATTACCTTAATAATCCAATTGTAATACTAATATATTACTCACCTTACTTACCTCAACGTAATCTTTTACAATAGTTAACGAAAGTTAAAGCATAGTATACTTACCCCTTTTTCTGTAATTCATATTAACATTACCACTAGTTTAAGCCTGTTTTGAGCCTGTAGCTCCTGCAAGTGTATTTTGATTTGTATCGTTATTAACCATTTTTGTATTTTTTTTTAAATTAATGAAATAATAAATATTATTTTTATTTACTAGAATTAATTTTGAATATATGTTTAAATTGTTAGTTACTATTATAAATAGCGCTTTTTATTGAGTAAAATATTTGGTGTCCGATTGTTTTGTATTTAGGACACCCTAATACGTGGACTTGTATGTACATGCTATGTACGTACTCATATTTTGTGCAATTGAGAGCTCGTTAAAGAGATCAATTCGATTTGTACCTAAGTATGCACGAAATGTTTGTGCTAATATATGTACATATGTATGTGTGTTAAATTTATTTTTTTTCTTTTTACAATCCTGTTTGTTTTTGTTTGATAAAAAATTTGCGGGATGTTTGCCAATGTGGGCTTTGAGTATAGTTATGTAATGTATAGGAATGTATGTGCAATTTTAGATGTACCAATAATATATTTATGTGTATATACATAGTGTTCATAAACTTATTTATATTTAGTGAAACTGATTTTGTTTTTGGTACTCGCTCCAATTAAGGTATTTTGTGAGTTTAATTACGAGAACTTTTTCTTTGAAAATTAAATAAGATATAATAATTTGACATGTCGTACTCAGTGTAGGGTATGCTATCATAGGCTGTTTATATCCCTTATAATATAATTATATGTGCAATATACAAATGTATGTATACATATACACCCAACTCTTTTTTTACACGGTTTCTTTTTACACTTTTGAAAAAATCATTAATTATTAAAATCATCAATTTTTAATCTAGTACGGTTTCAAAATCACTGTCTTGTAATTATGTTTGTTTTTACCACACTTAGCACCATTGCTGAAAGAACATACATAGTAGAAACTGGGAAATCCCCTTATTCCATAACTCTTACCTACACATTTTGTTCGCACGAATTTACATTGCTGAAATGGATATCTCCAGCGACGATACCGACTTTAGTCCAGTTCGTCGCAAACAATTGCGCTAGTTATCAAGTAGCGACGAATAATTATGTAGCTATGTAAATATTTTTTCCTTATTCCTATTCCAATTTTTCTGTTCTTAATTCTGGATTAACAGATTTTTTTTTGTTTTTTGCTTAATCTATCAATTCTGTATGAATTATGTATTTTAAGTTGTAATGCTCATTAAAATGCCATATGAATATATAATTTGTATGCATACAAGTATATAAAATTTTATAGTTTTCAAAATTTTTTACACGGTTTTTCGAAGTGAATATAGTTCTTTATTTCATCTTACACGGTTTTCAGATGACATGGAACGTATCCCCCATTTTAATATAGAAAATGCCTTTTTTTACACGGTTTTTTTTACATGGATTTCTGAGGAACGTATCTACCGTGTAAAAAAAGAGTTGGGTGTACATATATGTTCGCACTAGGAAGAGAGCGCGAAAGCGAAGTGGGAAATGTGCAGGTATGCTCTCTTATGCACTTTTTAAATATATAATGGACATAATACGCTCACTCTGTTTTCCAAAAAGGGTTTTTGGGGATAGTGCCGATGTATATATGTATGTATGTGTCTACGGGTATTCAGGTCGTTGATTCCAACTCCCTCTCCTTCGCTTCCTGTTGGTTGTTTTTGGTTTTAGTATGTTTCTTGTTTTTTTATTTATTCTAGTTTGGTTTTTAAAATTCGCGCCCGTTTCTTTGTTTTTATTTATGTTTTGTTATAGCGTTTCGCGCCCGATTTTCTATGTGTTGTTTTGATTTTTTTTGGTTTTTGCAAATAATGTTATTGTTTTATGTATACACTAGCTGACCCCACAGCCGTTGCTCTGCGTGAAATTATGTGTTTTGAAATGAAAAGAAAGTTAAATTTATCATTTAATTTTTTTATATTTTTTTTCAATGTAACGCAGCTTGATAAACAACATTTTTTGGTTTCTGTTCCGTTGTACAGAAAAGATGGTTTTCCAACTCGTTAGCACGCCACTTCGCACATAGGAGCATTTACCCTCAAAAACCGGACAAAATTATTTTAAGTGATTTTATGGATGAAAATACGTGATCGAATATAATAATGCAATATATTAAAATAAAACAAGTAAGGAAGGGCTAATTTCGGATGCAACCGAACATTTTATATTGAATATATATTTAAATAAAATGATAAAATAAAATTATAACAAAAAAAAAAGAATTCCTCCGTGTGTGTTGTTACAAAGCCTCTTCTGATTCATCAGAATGTTCAGGCAACCCTGTTTCAGTGTCGACGTGGACCTCTGGTTCCTGTAACTCGAAGAGCTTTATAGTTTCACTCAAGAAGGGTTGGCTTTTGCTTCGTTGACGTTTTCGCTGGCAACTTAAAAATGGATCAGATGTGTGAAGAAGCCTGTTTAAAACGTCTTGGTTGCACTGAACCCGTGAAAATTTTCTTGCAAAGTCTTGTCGATATAGACGATAATGCTTGTTTCGAGCCTCCGCTGCCTCTTCTGATAGCTGACCGATAGGTAAGATAGCGTGCTTTATGATTGTTGGGCCATGTGCAAGTATTTTATGAAGAGTGGGCGTCATTGGATGCCAGGAGTAGTAATTTCAGCAGCTAAATCTGGATTGCTGAAGAATCTTCGAGATGTGTTACCCGAATTAGAATTTCCGAAACCAGCTTTTAGCATGTCTATTAATAGTCCAGTCCTTTCCCTGTATACTTTTTGGATTCTTTCTTTATTTTATTTCACAAGTTTTTTCGCTTCTGTGGTTCGGACTTGCCATTTCTTCAAAGGAAGTTTATAAGCAAGGTGTAATATGGTTTCAAATAAACGGATTCTAGCGTGGAGAATTGACAAACCAAATTTTAATGACTTGGGATCTTCCTCAGTAGTACTTTCAAAGTTATTGAAACTTTTTGACGTTTTCCCACATATGTAACATCTCATGGTAGAAGTGGTATCGGTAGCCGCATTTCAAACTTTTGCGTCAACCATTGTTGGAAGCAATGCATGTCGCATGAAAATATCTCGTATTGGATTGGGTATTTTGGTCACCAGCAATCGTTTTGCCTGATTCTCTACGTATAATATCTCTTATTTTGTGACGTTGACAGTTTCATGCAGAAATCGAATTCGAATTGGCCGGCAGAAACGAATAGATGAAGGTGTAGGATTTTGCCACAGAACTTTTTTGGTGTCACCTATATGTAATTGCAACCTCAAGGGAACCAATGAACTCTGAAATATGTTGGAGTCGTCATCGTCAGGAGAGCTAAAGAGCGACTATTTTTGTTGATATGCAACTTGATGTGAACCATCGCAACCCCATTTTGAAATAAGTTCGAGATTCTCTAATTCAGCTACCGTGCAGTTTTGAAGAACCTCCTCAGTATAAAGACATAAAAAACTCTATCTGGAAAAAAATAATTAAAAATTATGGGGGAAAGATGTGGTACTCGATCAAAGGTCATTGTATAGCTTAAGGTTGCCGTTATACAATATTCAAACATTAGCTTGGATATATGTGGATAAAAAAAGTTGCATACGTTAAAAATTTGAAAATAAAGAGAACACAAACATTTTTATATGAGTTTTCAAAACCCCGTACAACGTATTAGCTAAACGCAAACCAAGTATTAAATTGCATAAAATAAACATACATACCATCTAAATTAAAGTCCATTCATCAGCAATCGTGTTTTCCTCTGCAAACCACGTTAAATCACTATTTATATTGTATTTATTATTTAAATTGAAAACATAAAAATGATAACACCGTATCACTTCGATTAAACTTGTTGTAGTTAACCGTATTAGAATATTTTTCGCAATTCTTACTTAAAATTGTGACATATCAAGGGTTGTTATAATCAAAGTACTGTCAATTATTTGATTGTTTACATTGACTTTTGTCCGCCTGCAATGATCCAGGCGAATCACTGTGCGGCGGTGTGAAAAACATAACATTTCCAAATTTATGCCTCACACTATGCGACTATCTTTAGGTGATTGTCATCTCACATGCAATTTTCACTGGAAACGAAATACGTTTGAACTGAAATGGGAAATCGTTAAAACTCAAGGGAATTCGTAGAATCAAGCATTCTGTCCCTTGTATTCGATAGGTGCGTCACAATCAGTCGGGTTCCATTACACAGTTTCGTGGCATGATGATTGCGAAACATAATAACGACCGATCCTACTTTGAGACGCAAATGATGCGGTGTCATACCAAGCCTGTCCAAAGAATTTAGAAATACCACTATATAATAACTATACAATAACTCAAATAAAGTTGAACCGCGTACATTAATCAATAGCAACCGAAGGTAGAAGCAGTCGTCGTTTTTCGAGTGGATTGTGTAAATTCGTCCTAATGCATTAGTGGAGAACACATCTGGATTTCAATCTACTGGTTGGACTTGCTTTCTGCGTAACTATTTCTTCGACGATGCATTCCATGTATAATATCAGGGTATTTCCGAATAGAGCAACGTTCTCGCAAACGGATCGCTGACGAAAGTTGAGAAAAAACTCGTTAATGTTAATTTTGTTGCTGGCGGTGTTTCCACTGGCTGTACTGTATTCTTTGAGTTGAAATAATCATTAATATAAACACATAAATAGCATGGTTTGAATTTGGTTAGCATTTTCATTAATGTTTAAAATGAAAAAAGTTGTTGTAGTGACATAACTACAATAGTTGGACCGTGCTACCGCGGAGTTTTTTGTAGACATTATGATGTTCTTCAATATTGTTGTACATTATTTTGTTCTATCGCTAATAGTTTCGGCAGCGCATTCGACGAAAGACATTTTAAGACTCATTTTTCTACACCATTGTTCAGTTACATTGTTCAAATTTTACCAAGGATCCCTAATTTTTTCAAAATGAAATGTAGCCTATGTCAAATTGGAAGAATTTAGCATTCTATTGGTGACAGAATTTTCTACATTGGCTTAGTACTTTTGGAGCCTATTCATTACAAACATACAAAAATAGGTACAAATCTTTCCTCTTTATAATATTAGTGTAGATATGTGTACGTATATATTTTATATCTTTTTGTTGCCGCTCTACTTTTGTTTTTTATATACGTATTTATGTAAATATATTTTTTTTT